>NW_022631063.1:10808555-10812328 GCF_010015895.1 Lontra canadensis
GGATGGTACTTTGATAGGAATTGCATTAAATGTGTAGATTGCTTTAGGTAGCATAGACATTTTCACAATATTTATTCTTCCAATCCAGGAGCATGGAACATTTTTCCATTTCTTTGTGTCTTCCTCAATATCTTTCATGAGTACTTTATAGTTTTCTGTGTATAGATTCTTAGTCTCTTTGGTTAGGTTTATTCCTAGGTATCTTATAGTTTTGGGTGCAACTGTAAATGGGATTGACTCCTTAATTTCTCTTTCTTCTGTCTTGTTGTTGGTATAGAGAAATGCAACTGATATCTGTGCATTGATTTTATATCCTGACACTTTACTGAATTCCTGTACCAGTTCTAGCAGTTTTGGAGTGGAGTCTTTCGGGTTTTCCACATATAGTATCATATCATCTGCGAAGAGTGATAGTTTGACTTCTTCTTTGCCAAATTGGATGCCTGTAATTTCCTTTTGTTGTCTGATTGCTGAGGCTGGGACTTCTGGTACTATGTTGAATAGCAGTGGTGATAACAGACATCCCTGCTGTGTTCCTGACCTTAGCGGAAAAGCTTTCAGTTTTTCTCTATTGAGAATGATATTTACGGTGGGTTTTTCATAGATGGCTTTGATAATATTGAGGTATGTGCCCTCTATCCCTACACTTTGAAGAGTTTTGATCAGGAAGGGATGCTGTACTTTGTCAAATGTTTTTTCAGCATCTATGGAGAGTATCATATGGTTCTTGTTCTTTCTTTTATTAATGTGTTGTATCACATTGATTGATTTGCGGATGTTGAACCAACCTTGCAGCCCTGGAATAAATCCCACTTGGTCGTGGTGAATAATCCTTTTAATGTACTGTTGAATCCTATTGGCTAGTATTTTGGTGAGAATTTTTGCATCTGTGTTCGTCAAGGATATTGGTCTGTAGTTCTCTTTTTTGATGGGATCCTTGTCTGGTTTTGGGATCAAGGTGATGCTGGCCTCATAAAATGAGTTTGGAAGTTTTCCTTCCATTTCTGTTTTTTGGAACAGTTTCAGGAGAATAGGAATTAGTTCTTCTTTAAATGTTTGGTAGAATTCCTCCGGGAAGCCATCTGGCCCTGGGCTTTTGTTTGTTTGGAGATTTTTGATGACTGTTTCAATCTCCTTACTGGTTATGGGTCTGTTCAGGCTTTCTATTTCTTCCTGGTTCAGTTGTGGTAGTTTATATGTCTCTAGGAATGCATCCATTTCTTCCAGATCGTCAAATTTGTTGGCGTAGCGTTGCTCATGGTATGTTCTTATAATTGTCTGTATTTCTTTGGTGTTAGTTGTGATCTCTCCTCTTTCATTCATGATTTTATTTATTTGGGTCCTTTCTCTTTTCTTTTTGAGAAGTCTGGCCAGGGGTTTATCAATCTTATTAATTCTTTCAAAGAACCAGCTCCTAGTTTCGTTGATTTGTTCTATTGTTTTTTTTTTTTTTGGTTTCTATTTCATTGATTTCTGCTCTGATCTTTATGATTTCTCTCCTCCTGCTGGGTTTAGGGTTTCTTTCTTGTTCTTTCTCCAGCTCCTTTAGGTGTAGGGTTAGGTTGTGTACCTGAGACCTTTCTTGTTTCTTGAGAAAGGCTTGTACCTCTATATTTTTTCCTCTCAGGACTGCCTTTGTTGTGTCCCACAGATTTTGAACTGTTGTGTTTTCATTATCATTTGTTTCCATGAATTTTTTCAATTCTTCTTTAATTTCCTGGTTGACCCATTCATTCTTTAGAAGGATGCTGTTTAGTCTCCATGTATTTGGGTTCTTTCCAAATTTCCTCTTGTGATTGAGTTCTAGCTTCAGAGCATTGTGGTCTGAAAATATGCAGGGAATGATCCCAATCTTTTGATACCGGTTGAGACCTGATTTAGAACCCATGATGTGATCTATTCTGGAGAATGTCCCATGTGCACTAGAGAAGAATGTGTATTCTGTTGCTTTGGGATGAAATGTTCTGAATAGATCTGTGATGTCCATCTGGTCCAGTGTGTCATTTAAGGCCTTTATTTCCTTGTTGATCTTTTGCTTGGATGATCTGTCCATTTCAGTGAGGGGAGTGTTAAAGTCCTCTACTATTATTGTATTATCATTGATGTGTTTCTTTGATTTTGTTATTAATTGGTTTATATAGTTGGCTGCTCCCACGTTAGGGGCATAGATATTTAAAATTGTTAGATCTTCTTGTTGGACTGATCCTTTGAGTAGGATATAGTGTCCTTCCTCATCTCTTATAGTCTTTGGCTTAAAATCTGATTGATCTGATATAAGGATTGCCACTCCTGCTTTCTTCTGATGTCCATTAGCATGGTAAATTCTTTTCCACCCCCTCACTTTAAATCTGGAGGTGTCTTCGGGTTTAAAATGAGTTTCTTGTAGGCAACATATCGATGGGTTTTGTTTTCTTATCCATTCTGATACCCTGTGTCTTTTGATTGGGGCACTTAGCCCATTAACATTCAGGGTAACTATTGAGAGATATGAATTTAGTGCCATTGTATTGCCTGTAAGGTGACTGTTATTGTATATTGTCTCTGTTCCTTTCTGATCTACTACTTTTAGGGTCTCTCTTTGCTTAGAGGACCCCTTTCAATATTTCCTGTAGAGCTGGTTTGGTGTTTGCAAATTCTTTCAGTTTTTGTTTGTCCTGGAAGCTTTTAATCTCTCCTTCTATTTTCAATGATAGCCTAGCTGGATATAGTATTCTTGGCTGCATGTTTTTCTCATTTAGTGCTCTGAATATATCATGCCAGCTCTTTCTGGCCTGCCAGGTCTCTGTGGATAAGTCTGCTGCCAATCTAATATTTTTACCATTGTATGTTACAGACATCTTCTCCCGGGCTGCTTTCAGGATTTTCTCTTTGTCACTAAGACTTGTAAATTTTACTATTAGGTGACGGGGTGTGGACCTATTCTTATTGATTTTGAGGGGGGTTCTCTGAACCTCCTGGATTTTGATGCTTGTTCCCTTTGCCATATTGGGGAAATTCTCTCCAATAATTCTCTCCAATATACCTTCTGTTCCCCTTTCTCTTTCTTCTTCTTCTGGAATCCCAATTATTCTAATGTTGTTTCATCTTATGGTGTCACTTATCTCTTGAATTCTCCCCTCGTGGTCCAGTAGCTGTTTGTCCCTCTTTTGCTCGGCTTCTTTATTCTCTGTTATTTGGTCTTCTTCTGCCTCATTTATCCTAGCAGTGAGAGCCTCCATTTTTGATTGCACCTCATTAATAGCTTTTTTTATTTCAACTTGATTAGATTTTCGTTCTTTTATTTCTCCAGAAAGGGCTTTTATATCTCCCGAGACGGTTTCTCTAATATCTTCCATGCCTTTTTCAAGCCAGGCTAGAACCTTGAGAATCGTCATTCTGAACTCTAGATCTGACATATTACCAATGTCTGTATTGATTAGGTCCCTAGCCTTTGGTACTGCCTTTTGTTCTTTTTTTTGTGGTGAATTTTTCCTCCTTGTCATTTTGTCCAGATAAGAGTATATGAAGGAGCAAGTAAAATACTAAAAGGGTGGCAACAACCCCAGGAAAATATGCTTTAGCCAAATCAGAAGAGATCTCAAATCGTGAGGGGGGAGAAAGGGGATAAAAAGGTTCAGAAAGAAAAAAAAAAAAGAAAACCAATAAAGAAAAAATATAAAAAGGAAAAAATATATATATATTAGATAAACTAGTTTAAAAATGTTAAAAAAGAAAAGGGCAAAAGTTAAAAAAAATTAGCAGAAGAAGAGAAAAAAAACTGAAAAAGAAAAAAA
>NW_022631063.1:11412428-11576237 GCF_010015895.1 Lontra canadensis
TCCTTCTAAATGCCTACTGTTTAGGCCACCTAGTGCCTCCTTTAGCCTTGGTGAATCTCATCTCCTCTCTAAGGTCCTTTTCCTTTTAGGAGACAGCGCTTCCTAGCTGGAGCTCCATTCCTCCAGGGGGCCATGCACTAGACTCCAGTACATTCTCACACCCATCAGTCATCCATGTTCTACAGGCCTCCATTGCTTCTTTAACCTGCAAGCAGCTCAAGCAACATGTGTTGTAGATCAGACACTCTCCGAACACTGTATACTCGGAGCAGACATTTCTTTTCCTGACAGAGACATTATCATTTTAGAAACCATCACAATTTCACATCCATATCAAATTTTCTTAGTATCTGACAATAGACCAACAACCTGATTCGATCTGAAAATATATTGTCGTACAAATGTTCATTCAAGAAGTTTCTAGTTATTTTAAAGATACTTACTGTGTACAATGAATAACATGCTAATAATTCTCCACATCAAGTTTTTCAGCTCTTACTTGTAGGAATCTATGACTCCTCTAAGTGTGTTCTTAGGCACTGTGGTCAAGGACATGGGGAATTTTACATAAGGAAACAGGGAGTTGTAGAGTGTTGCTTTTTAAAGACATCCCAAAATAAAGAGTAGTCCTTTAAGATGTGAAATAGGTTGCAACCTTTGCCAGACCAGCTGGAGTTCTTACAAGACTGCAAAAGGCACCGTCCTTTAAAGATAGCACTTTCTGTTGTAACGATGGAGACAGAATCCGGCGGCATGCTATCCGAGGTCAGAGGAGTAGAGAGAAAGGAGCACTGACATGTGTCTGTAGCCTCACTCATTAGAGCCGGAAAGAGCATCTTAGGCAGGCAGACAACAAAAGAGCCTATAGGAAGATCACCTCTCGCATGATGAAGGCACTGGGAAAACCGTGTGTTTGCCATGCAGTTTGAGGCTGGAGTCATCGCGCTAAGGTTTCGCTTCAATCGCGTTTCCCAGTGATTGCATGGCCATCCAGCTTTCTTATGACTCAATTCGAACATTGTAAAGGAAATGAGGATTCAGTACACACTCTGGCGGTGGAATTTAAGGGCAGAAATTGTATTTTGCCAGTAGAAAACAATACCTCTAAAAATCGATTCCGTAAAAACAAAACCAAAAAAAAAAAAAAAGACAGCTCAGGGCATTACGGAGGAAGTGTTGCCACAGATAATAACACACGGGAGACTCCACAGTCTCATTTCCATTGCTGCAAAATGCTCTGGAGCAATAAAGAAAGACTGTCCCATTTCTTGGCAGGTATCTCCCAGACCCCCTTATTGCTTAAGTGGCTGTCCTCAAACGTAGCAAAAAAAAAATCACTAATCTGCTCCAGCTTGACTAGCTCTGGTTCCTTGTCTATTTCCAGCGTGGCTGGTCCATATCTTCTACCCTCTATAAAATGCAGGATCACACAGCCAGAGCAGGACAGTGAATTGAGAATGGGACAAATCATGGGCCAAGAAGTTAGACAGACCGTCTGGTCTGCCCTCGTAGCTGCCAGGCTTCCTTACAGCAACAGAGATGAGATTCTAGGCCATGGCTCTTTCTTCCTTGGAGCCTATTGGGATCTGGTTTTTCTCTTTCACACCCTCTCTAGCTCTCACTCACCTTCAAGACACCCTATCTCGGGTGCTGTGAATTCCCACTTTAACCCCTAATTGCCAAAGACAGAGTAACTAATTTTTACACGTGGGGGAAGGGAGGCTATCTGGGGCAAAGGATCCAAACTGTGGTCCTACCCAACTAATGCTTCATATGATCTTATGTTCCACACGTTTTTCTGTCCTGTTGGTCATTCTGTGTCTGTGGAAAAGACCCAGGACTCTGAACCCAGGTTTAAAGTTTAAATCTAGGGGCGCCTGGGTGGCTCATTTGGTTAAGCTTCTGCCTCGGGCTCAGGTCCCTGGGGTCCTGGGATCGAGGCCCACATCCAGCTCCCTCCCTGCTCAGCAGGGATCCTGCTTCTCCCTCTCCCTCTGCCTGCTGCTCTGCCTACTTGTACTCTCTCCCTATCTCTCTGTCAAATAAATAAATAAAATATCTTAAAAAAAAAAATAAGTAAATGAAGTTTAAGTTTGCCATACTCCTCTCTTCCATAGTCCTAACCACCCCTATCGCTGCCCTGCGGGAGGTTCCTGGTGGTTGGGAACAGCCCTCTCACATCTGCCATGCTCTTTTGTTATGGTGACAGTCAAACACAGTGATATATGTGAAAGCTCTCTGTGAACTCTAAATCAGGGTACAAGTACTAGTAGTCCTTTTATTACTATTGTTCTAACATCTCAGATACATGAGAAAAGGAGCCCCACAGGTCCTACATGCCTTCACTCATTTCAACCAAGTGTTGACGTTGGAGATAGAGAGGTAGATAAATATATATAATATTAACTACAACTTCTTCACTTTCACTTTGTACAAAAAACTTTTTAAACAGTTCATGTGATTTATCTCATCTCAACTCATTCCCGAAAAACATGTGAGGTAGGTATTATCCCTGCTTGCCTGTGAGGAACTTGTGACTCCCATATAGACCCAAATCTCAACTTTTAAGTGACAGAACCTGTTCTCAGTCCAGGACTTTCGAAAATATTCATTTTTACTGTGGTAAAATGTACAAAAAAATAAAATTTACCTCTTGAGCCATTTTGAAGAGTACTATTCGCTAGCATGAAGCACAAAACTCTGAGCCCTCTTCGCACTAACTCCCCAACCCCTCTCCCCCAGCCCCTGGTAACCACTCTTCTACTTTCTGTCTCTATGAATTTGACAATTCCAAGTACTTCATGTGAGTGAAATCACATAGTATTTGTCATTTTGTGTCTGGCTTATTTAGCATGTCATCACAATTAATCCGTGTTGTAGCATGTATCAGAATTCCGTTCTTTTATAAGACTAAATAATATGCCTTTGTATGTATTTTACATTTTGTTTATCCTTTCATGGCTCCATGGACATTTACCCCAGGTCTTTGAATGGCAAACCTCTTAACCCCTAAAGCAAGTTCAGTTGTTATTCTAATAGTTATTATGTTGTCAGGGTGTACAAAAAGCTGAACTGTTACCCTTAGAATTTTACTCTGGGGGATTCTAGGAATCATTTAATTTCCCTAGCATGATGAGCCACTAAATATAATGGGATTTTCTGCCTGATATAATAGTTTCAACTCATATTACCAAGGACGATAGAAAAAAAATCTGAATGAGTCACATCATTCTAAAATTAGAATTTATTTTAGAGAATTGTTTTTGTCATTTCAAAGTTACAAATCTATTCTTTTAACTTTTAGCAAACATGACAATTGGTTCTGATCACCAATTCTAACCCAGTACAATGAGAACATTTTTAAAATATCTTTTTTTTTTAAGTATGCTGCACACCCAGTGTAGGGCTTGAACACACAACTCTGAGATCAAGAGTCATATACTCTACTGACTGAGCCAACCAGATGCCGCAATAAGAAATGTTTTAAGTTCAAAAGAAGATAATCCAATGGTAGCATGTAGACTTAGCCTGGTACGAACTTACGAGGATTGCTCTCTTGTGTTTATCTATCCATAGGAGATCCTAACCCAAATGCCAGTCTAATTACAATTTGGAAGACTTCTGACAATATCATCTGGAAAACTACACATTGAATTTTCAGAAAAATGTCTTAATGTTTTTTAAACAGCATTATATTGAAGTACAAATGAAATATAATAAATCATATATTTAAAGTATACAATCTGACAAGTTTTGACATATGTATATATCCATTCATTGTTTCACATGTTTGGATATCCAGATATTCCAGCACCATTCAGTAGAATGATTAACTTTTTTCCCCTGAACTGCCTATATACTTGGTCAAAAAATCATGAGGCCTATTTCTAGACTCTATTCTCTTTAACTGATCTCTTCACCTTTGTGCCATTACACTTCACTGTTTTGGTTACTGAAGCTTTACAAAGTCTTGAAATCAGATAGTCCTCCAGGTTTGTTTTGTTTTTTTCTTTTCTTTCTTTTTTTTTTTCCTTAAAACTCAAACTTTTAGGAACTTCCAAGTTCTTCCTCCTGTAGTGGGGTTATCTTGCCACACTTTTGCTTTTTGCTACACCTGTCCTAGTAAAACCCTTACATGACTCAGCAGTGGTTTACAGTTTATGACAACACAGATTAGAAAGCCAGCACCTAGACTCACTGTTCTTTTTTTTTTTTTTTTAAGATTTTATTTATTTATTTGACAAACAGAGATCACAAGTATGCAGAGAGGTAGGCAGAGACAGAGAGGAGGAAGCAGGCTCCTTGCTGAGCAGAGAGCCTGACGTGGGGCTCCATGTGGGGCTCGATGTGGGGCTCGATCCCAGGACCCTGAGATCATGACCTGAGCCGAAGGCAGAGGCTTAACCCACTGAGCCACCCAGGCACTCCATTGTTTTTTTCTTTTTTAACTTGTTTTGGCTACGCTAGGTCCTCTGCATTTCCACAAGAATTTTAGAATCAGTTTGTCAATTTCTATAAAATGGCCTGCTGAGTTTTTTATTGGGTTTGCATTGAATGGATGGGTCAATTTGGAGAGAATTTACTTCTTAACAATATTTAGTCTTCAGGGACACCTGGGTGGCTCAGTCGATTAAACATCTGCCTTCGGCTCAGGTCATGATCCCAGGGTCCTGGGATCAAGTCCTGCATCAGACTCCCTGCTCACCTGGGAGCCTGCTTCTCCCTCTGCCTCCCTGCTTGTGCTCTCTCTCTGACAAATAAATAAATAAAATCTTTAATCAAAAACAAAAACAATATTTAGTTTTCAACCCTATGAATAAAGTATAGTTTTCCTTTTATTTAGGTCCTTAAATTCTCTCAGCAATGTTATATAATTTTTAGTGTACAGTCTTGCATGGCTTTAGTCAGAAAAGTATTTTATATTTTTGATGTTATAATAATTTTTCCTTAAGAAATTAGGTCTTTAAATTGCACTGATTCATCTTTATGTAATATTTCAGTATACTAGAATATGGCTGGCTGTCTTGAGTACAGAAATGTTTCGATGTCGGGGCACCTGGGGAGTTCAGTCGGTTATGCATCTGCCTTTGGCTCAGGTCATGATCCCAGGGTACCAGGATCGAGCCCACATCCCTCAGCAGGGAGCCTGTTTCTCCCTCTTCTTCCCTCCCCAACACCCCCTACTCACATGTGTGTTTGCTTTATTTCTCTCTCTCTCTTGCTCAAATAAATAATCTTTTTTAAAAGAAAAGAAATGTTCCAAAGTCAGGAATCTTTAGAAGTTACCATATTTCCAGTTCTACTTCTTATTCACGAGGAGTAGAATAAGTCGTCTTGGAGGACACGTTTCGCCCAAATGGCTAAGCACTGCAGTCCTTATTTATGGTCACTCCTTCCCCCAACTACAAAGAAAACATGTTCTCTCTAACTTTTTAATTAGGAGACTCATGAAAAATATGTATTCCAGTTGGAACACTGGAGCCAAGTTCTATTTTTCTGGTGAATGGAAACATTTCCAGCTTTCCACCACATTCCTAGAAGGTGCTTAACAAATACTTGTTTGGAAGGAATGAATGGTTTGCATATGGAGCACAGAAACTCTCTCAGAAGATGTGTCCTGCAGTTGAAGGAGTCAAGACCTTTCGTTTAAGCTCTGCCCTGGTTTTATAATTTCACTCAATTTATTTGCACTTACTACTTCGTATTTATTTCAAAGAACTTTTAAAATGAGACACACTTGAGGATGCTTAAATGTGGCTGGGAAGGAGCCAGTAGAGATGGATTGGTTGAAGTCAAGGACAGGAAAAAGCAAGAATAGTTTAAGTGAGTTCTCTGAGAAATCAAAAGAAAGTAAAGTCTAGGGCGCAGATGGAGGGATTGGCCGTTCACAAAGGGAGCGGGGATGCCTCTTTCTCTGAAGCTGGGGGAGTAGAGGTTATAGACGTAGTGTAGACTGTTAGATGTGTTGCTAGGACATTGAAGGAATTCTGGTCTAATAGTGTTTGCTTTCTCTAGGAGTGAGAAGTAGAGTAGTAAGGAAGGAGAATAGGAAAGTTTAATAGATGGGGGCCCAGTGAAGAAAGATAGAATCATATTCTAGACCTCTTATTAATGATAACTGTATCTTCAGCCTACAAAATTACTCTGTTTTCTCCCCTTCCTCCCCAATAACCCACGGCAAGCCTTTGCCAAACCCTTGCTAGCACCATTGAAGGGCCCAGTAATGTCAGAGACCATGAAGGAGTAAATGAAAAGTTCACCTTTAAGAAAAATTTCTTAGGGAATTTGCTTATATATACTTATATGTACATATATAAGCATTGTGATCACTCAGTGATTTCTAGTTAGGTTGTAGGATCATAAAAAGGAAGAGGTGGGGCACGTGGCTGGCTCAGTTGATAGAACATACAACTCTTGACCTTGGGGTTGTAAGTTCCAGTCCCACACAGAGATTGCTTAAAAACAAAATCTTAAAAAAAAAAAAAAAAGTAAGAAGTGTTAAGAAGCACTTTTGTTGTTATGATTTTATGCACAAACCAATATAATAATTTCATTAGTAGTTTAAAACTTCAATATGACTTTCTATCATAATTTTTAGCATTTTAAAACACAAAAATGAGAAATAGTTTCATTATCCAGACTTTTCCCTACCAGTAATAAGTGGTTGATAACCACTGTTCTTGGCCATAAAATTACTCTTATTTCACCTAAGACGCATATTTTTTCACATTTTAATATCTCAGAAATCAAAATATATCTTACATTTGATGTCATCTTCCAACTATAATTGGAAGTACTTTTTCCTTTTTAAAAATATATATAATAGGGGTGCGTGGGTAGCTCAGTCAGTTAAGCGTCTGCCTTTGGCTCAGGTCATGATCCCGGGGTCCTGGGATGGAGACCCTTGTATGTCTATGTCAGGCTCCCTGCTCAGTGGTGAGCCTGCTTCTCCCTCTCCCTCTCCCTCTGCAGCTCCCCCTGCTTATACTCTCTGTCAAATAAATAAATAAAATCTTTTTTTTTAAAGATCTTTTTTTTAAGATTTTTTTTTTTAAGATTTTATTTATTTATTTGACAGAGATCACAAGTAGGCAGAGAGGCAGGCAGAGAGAGAGGGGGAAGCAGGCTCCCCGCTGAGCAGAGAGCCCAATGCGGGGCTCGATCCCAGGACCCCGAGATCACGACCTGAGCCGAAGGCAGAGGCTTTAACCCACTGAGCCACCCAGGCGCCCCAATAAATAAAATCTTAAAAAAAAAATTAGATAAACTTGTGACCAAATGAGCCTGAGATTTTTACCTATAGATTTATCCGAAATACAACTCCAAAATTCCCTGGGGAGTACAGGTATTCTACCCATTATGTTCACCAAAGCAAAGAAGACATTGTTTAAATGATCTGGTTTGGCGAATTCTTAGTCTCTAAGAATATCTCTTCATCAGGATACACTATCTCCTCTTCCCAGAAGCTCCAATATAGTCTTTGGGTAGCATTTTAAAAATGATAATCCTATTTATTTATTTATTTACTTACTTACTTACTTATTTAACTGGAACAACATGCCCGGAGGGTCTTATTTAAAAGACGTGCATTTTCTGAAGGAAATGGGTACAGGTTTGAAGCAATATTTCTCAAATAGTGTGCTCAAGCCAACTGCACCAGAATTACTTGGGAAGCTGGTTAAAATAAAGATTCATAGGCCCCTTTTCAGGGGATAAGCCACAGAATATAGCATTTTTAACAGGCTGATTCATATGCACATTGCAATTAGAGATCTTCGACCTCTTTAGAGAAGCCCATTCTCTTATAAAAAGTTTTGCACAGAGCCCGGCACATACCACAAATGAATGGCAGGGGCTGTATTAGCTACAGCTATATAGTAAAATCACCCCAAACTTAGTAGCTTACACAGCAAACATTTATTATCTCACAGTTTCTGTGGGTGAGGAGTTAAGTTTAGCTGAGGGGTTCTGGCTCAGGGGCTCTCATGAGGTTGTATTTGGCTACAACCCTGTGAAGGCTGACTGGGACAAGAGGATGGTTCATTCACGTGGTTCTTGACAAAAGGCCTCTATTATTCCCATTGGCTGTGTCTCCGTTCTTCCACCAACAGGGCCTCTCCATAGGATTGAGTGACTGCCTCTTGAGATTACCTCATGAGATGCCACTGCTTTCCCGAGTGAGTTATTCAGGGGACAGCAAGAAGGAGACCTTAATGCCTCTTATGACCTAGTCTCCAACATCATGTCCCATCATTTCCATCATATTTCATTTGTCATTAATTCCATCCCCCTATCAAGGAGAGAGGAATTAAGTGCCAGCTCTTGAAGGAAAGAGGACTGAGGAATCTCTAGAGATATTATTAAGTCACTACCCTACTAATATAATTTCCTTATGGTAGGGCAGAAAGCACTCATGAAAGGTTCCATTTTGTTTGAGTTCTCCAGAAATGTCGGAAACTTCCTACCAACCATCTGGGGGGAGAATGGTGAGGGGCTCAACCACACAGAGGCTGTTTTGTGCCACACATGACTTGCTTTTCTAATTGTGGATGGGAAATGGACCTCCCGATACTCTTCCTTCCTCTGCAAACAGGCTTTGGCTCAGCTAGTGGTTTAAACAGCTCAACAACCTGCAATCATAAATGTTGTAGAACTATAGGAAGAGAAAAAAAGCTTGACATGGGTGTTATTTTCTCCTTCTGTGGTACCACATAGCAATGGAAATGCCAAGCGGACCATCTGGAAGTCAGCACTCCATAAAACCAACGGGGATATGATAATTTGCCTTTTAATAACAAATCTCTCATTTTATAAAAATTTGGGATTGAAAATTCCTCTAAGTAGCCTACACTACGAACACACTTAAAATGTTCATTGTAAAATCTGATTTATAGGGAGGCATGAGAGATCCCTTCGCAGAATTCTAGGAGCCTGTCAAAGTTACACAGCTTCCCATAGCATCTAGTTTACAACCAGTAAGTAGTTCTAGCCGTGGAAGCATTGGGCTGATGCTGGCGCTGCTTTAGCTGACAATCGGGAGGGAAATTGCAATACAAGATGGCATCAAATTTTGATCTTTCTTCGAATGCGTATTGTCTGTTTTATCAAAGACATTCGATATTGACACAGTGCAGGCTATTGAGTCTCAATAAAATCTATTCTTCACTTCCTTTTACCTCATCTGCAGACTGTTGACATTTTCTTTTATTTCAACACTGATGTTTTTCTTTTACATTGGAGATTTTAGCACTGATGTTGTAATTGCTTATCACACAGCTGGCCCTGTTATGATGTTCTTGTGAATGTCCCTTCATTTTCCTGATGGTCCTGTGATCCAATCTACAATCCATTTAAAAACAAAACATTCATGTGCCATTTTATGCTGGGGCTCTTTTGGAGTTCCATTTCAGCTTCATTAATATTGATGCTGTCTGTCTTCTTGCTTATTTCAGAAGATTCTTTGAAATTAATCTTCAGAATTCACTGTGATTTGTTGCTGTTTTGTGCGTCAGCCCCAGTACAGCTTGTCTCTCGTTAATTTTGTTTTTCTTTATTTTTACGCGTCTGCTATGACTGTTCTCCTACTTGTACTACTGGTGTGTGTCAGGTCCTTTATGGAATCCTGGTTTCGCCTCTGCCTTTCACTGCGATTTTCCATCATTAAGGACCTCTTGAATAAAAATGTAGCCCTTGTTTCTGACAGAGTCCATGTCCCTTTACTTTTCTTTCTGTGTGATTTTCCATCATTATGGTTCTTAAATTTCTTGAATAATGACATATACTATGAACAAATGGACAGAACAGTAATGGCTTCATCAGTGTTTTCTAAAATGTATCTACAGCTTTTAGAGCACACAGTGCCAGAACAGAATCTGTACTATGTATGTATAAGAATTTTTAAAATACATTTTGTGGTCTCTTGGTGACAATGCTCTGGTGCATTAATAATTCTCATTCTTGCTTACAGCGTCTGCTCGTTAGAATGCCCAGCCCATAGCAGCCAGGTTGGAGAATAACCTTAGGTCTGGATGTCTTTGAGGAACATAGGTGCATTGCTATGTCCTTTTATTCCCTCCCTATAACATTTTCAAAAGCAGCCAATATTTCCTTGACAGGGAATGCGAACTTGTAAATTGCATTAATTTCAAAAGTGAGGTAGATAAAGCCAAATTTTACTCTTTGGGTATTTCTGTCATTTCACTGATTACTTCTGAATAAAATAGCTCCATACTTCTGGTTACAAACAGGCAAGGGAGTATTATAGGTGATAGAACAGGATTCAAATTTAATAGCTACAATTGACCAAAGCCAAGTCAAGAAAATGCCATGAAATAAGAGGATATGGCTGAAAGTATTGGCTGTCCAATCATTGTTCCAAATATGTGCAGAGCAAGTAATGCTAAAGTAAAACATACAAAATATACAGTTCGCTATTGGTTAAAAACTATGTTTGCTTCGTGTTCAGAATACCAATTACCGACAGAGGAACTCAAAGTCAGCTTAAGCAGTTTGCTCTTCAAAAATGCCTTGTGAGAAACTACCAAAACCTGGGGACAAGTTGGTATTTCAGAGATTTATACAAATCTATGATGCTCAAATTATTTCTAAGTTAAGCAGAAGAGATTTAGTAGCTTCTCTTAGATGAAAACCAGTGTAACTTGGACAAGAACCTGGAAATCAGAAGTTGAGTTCTCATTTTATTGTTAATACTGTATTTCGTTACAATTACATCAGTTTTTCTACCAACATTTTCCATGTTTTTTAAATAGAAGCAAAACTGCCTATAAAACGGAATAGAGGGGCACCGGGATGGCTCAGTCAGTTGTCTGGGACTCTTGATTTCAGCTTAGGTCATGAGATCCAGCCCCACAAGGGTGCTATTCTGGGAGTGGAGACTGCTTAAGATTCTCTCTCTCCCTCTGCCCTGCTTGCTTTCTCTCTCAACAAACAAAACAAAACAAAAACCATGAAAGAAAAGAAAATGGAATAGATATCCATATACAAAGGAATGAAGTTGGACTCCTATGGAACACAGTATCAAATATTAATTAGAAGTGGATCAAAGACTGGGCTCCTGGAAGGCTCAGTTGGTTAAGCTCTTCCTTTGGCTCAGGTCATGATCCCCCGGGGCCTGGGATTAAGCCCAGTATCCTGTTCCCTGATCAGTGGGGACACCCCTCTCCCTCTCCCTCTGTCCTTCCCTCCCCCTGCCCCCTGCTGTTAGTGCTTGCTCACTCACACCTGTCTTTCAAATAAATAAATAAAATCTTTAAAAACAATGGATTAAAGACACAAATGCAAGAACTGAAACTGTAAAACTCTTAAAAAAAAAAAAACCAACATAGGATTAAATCTTCATGACCTTGGATTAGGTAATGGTTTCTTAGATATGATGATACAAGCAACCAAAGTAAAAATTACATAATTTAGATTTCATCAAAATTAAAAACTGGGCAGTGCACCTGGCAGTACTGAGGATCTGTGTCTTGCTTTAAGACTGCTTGGATGTGGGGTGCCTGGATGCCTCAGTCAGTTAAGCTTCTGCCTTCCACTAGGGGCATCGTGCCAGGGCCCTGGGATAGAGCCCAGCTTCAGGCTCCCCGTCATTGGGAATCTGCTTGTTCCTCTGCCTCTCCCCTGGCTTGTGCTCTCTCAAGTGCTCACTCTCTCTCTCTCTCAAATAAATAAAATCTTAGGGGGGGGAAAAAGTGTTTGGGTGTAACAGACCCAGGAGATGCCCAGTCTTCCAGCCTGCGACCACCCTCCAAACCTTTTTCCCTTCAGAATCCTACTTTACCCATCTGCTGCCTCCAGGGCCAGCCACCTCCGTTTTGGGGGCTTACCTCCTTATTGCCAACCAACCAGCAACTCCCAGGTTTATTCCACCAAGGTGGACGCTGCGGTCAACGCCCTGATCGACAGGCATCCGCGGGCCTCCTACAGCTACCTCTCCTTGGGCTTCCATTTTGACCCCATGAGGATGTGGCTCTGGAGCGCAGCGGCCCCTGCTTACCGAGTTGTTGAGAAGAGCAAAGGCTCAGGTGCCTCGGGACCAGGGGACACGCCCACAGCCACGCCCCCTCCCAGGACCTGCAAGAAGAGCCCGGGTGTAGCCCTGGAAGCTTCCAGGGTCCCGGAGAGGAGCCTGACCCGGGCTCTCTTGGGCTGCATGCTTGGGTTCTGCCCACGTTGACCCCCCACCTCTGTCACTTCCTGGAGAGCCCCTTCCTGAATGAGGGGAAACCCATCAAGAAGATGGGAAACCACCTGACTCACCTGCTCAGCCTCTTGGAAAGGCTCACCCTCAAGCACCACTAGGAGCCTCCAGAGCCCAGTGGCCTTTGGGGAAGTTCTTCTGAACTCCCCTGGTGCCAAGGCTTGTACCTGAGTCTCTTTCTGAAGCCACTAGACCTCCCTGCAGCCCTCTCCCAAGCCCTAGACCAAATGGAAACAATAAAACTTTTGGCATAAAAAAATTAAAAACTGGTGTTTTTAATTTCAAAGGATACTACTATCAAGAAAGTGAAGACAGGGGGCGCCTGGGTGGCTCAGTCATTAAGCGTCTGCCTTCAGCTCGGGTCATGGTCCCAGGGTCCTGGGATAGAGCCCCACATTGGGCTCCCTGCTCTGCGGGAAGCCTGCTTCTCCCTCTGCCTCTGCTGCTCCTCCTGCTTGTGTTCCCTGTCTCGCTGTCTCTCTCTGTCAAATAAATAAATAAAATCTTAAAAAAAAAAAAGAAAGTGAAGACAGTAGACAGAATAGGAGAAAGCATTTGCAAATCATATATCTATAAGGGTCTAATATCCAGAATATGTAAAGAACTCTTATAGTTCAACAATTAAAAAAAATCCAATTAAAAAAATGGGCAAAGAACTTGAATAGACATTTCTCCAAAGAAGGTATATTTTAAAAAGAAAGAAAGAAAGAAAGAAAGAAAGAAAGAAAGAAAGAAAAGAAGAAGGTATACAAATGGCCATTAAGCGCATGCTTACTCAACACCATTAGGGAAATGTAAATGAGATACCAATTTACACCCACTAGGATGTAAATGTAATGAAAAAGACAATAACAAATGTTGGCAAGGAAATGGAGAAATAACACAGCCACTTTGGGAAATAGTTTGACAATTCCTAAAATAGCCAAAAACTGGAAACTATCCAATGTCCACCAACTGATGAATGGGATAAACAAAAATAGTATATTCGTACAGGAATATTATTTAGCCATAAAAAGGAATGGAGTACTGATTCATGCTAAAATATGCACGGCCCCTGAAAACATCATACAATGTGAAAGAAGTCAAAGGTAAAGGTTACATACTGTATGGTTCAATTTATATGAAATGTCCACAAGAGGCAAATCCATACAGACCGAAAGTAGATCAGTGGTTGCCATGGACTGGAGGCATGGGAGAATGGGGGTTACTGCACATGGGTTCAGAGTTTCTTTTTTGGAATGATGAAATGTTCTGTAATTGTATAGTGGTGACCATTGAACAATCTTATGAATATACTAAAAACCACCGAATTGTACACTTTAGAAGAATGAACTTTATGATTTTTTTCTTTGATTTTCCTTTTTGAATTCTTTATGAATTTTCTTTTTAAAAAGAATAAAAATGCCTGGCAAGTGTCTTTATGAAGGAGATTATTATGAGAACTGAAACATTCTATTAATATTAATAACATGGATTTTTAAATGGTGAATGGAAGTGACTGTTAAAACTCAAAAAAATTTAAGGGAATTAGGCTGAGGGCAAACCAATATTTGAAGGCTATCTTTATATTGTTCCATGATGATGACAGTCTGGAAAAAAATTTAATTTGCAAACGTCTCAATGTTGGGCATTATAATTTTGACATTTCATCAGGATATTTTGGTATGTAGACCTTAATCTCTTTTCCAACAGGATTCATTATTTAGTTCACCTTTGTGCCTACTTTTCAAGTACTATATATTCAGTAATTTTGTGGAGTTGTAAGCGTTGATATAGTCAGTCATTGGTTCGTCTACATAATATTGCGCTCCAACCACCCCTCAAAGCAAGAAATCCCAGGAAAAGAAATTTCACTTCTGAACCTTGAGTGTAATGATGCTACAATTATATTGAATGTTTAAATATATTCATATTTATATTTGAACTATATATATAGTTTATATATATTTAAATATATTTATATTTATATCTAAACTAAAAACGATTCACTAAGTTCTGATCAAATATGAACAAAGATGTTCACCTTAAGTAATCATACTCATAACTTATTTTTTGAGAATTCTTGGATCTAAATTGTGTCATAAATCAGACACAAGGAATCCAAAAGTAGCAAATGCCAGTTCATGGTTTTCCTTTGACATACCCAGGAATGTTCTCAATTCAGTGTTACCTTTTCTCTTCCTGTTCCCAGCAGACCATCAAATGACCAGACAGTTTCTAGAAAGCAGCTGAATTCTCAGGTTACCCCATCTTGGCTCATGGATCTTGGCACAAGGTGAGAGATTCCTGATGGAAGTACATCCAATGATCGCCTAGCATAGATCCATCATTGCCATTGTGGATCACTTCATCCCCATCATTGATCACTCCCCATCATGACACTTGCCATGTCCTTACTACATCTCGTCAGTGATAGTGATTGAAAGTGAGTTCCGTGTTATACTGTTAATCTTCCTACCCTTTTTGTTTCCATTACAACTTATGAGTCATCATCTGGCCAACACCGACCTGGTCTTTGTGGGAGCAATGTATGGGAAGTCTGCGAACATTATCATGATTTACATGATGCTGGTCCTTTAGTCTATCACAAAATAGACTGCAGAAGGCCAGCATCAAACTACTATACTATGCATCACTTCAAATGGGTCTGGATAGTCGGGTACAGCTACCAGAACTTTAGCCAAATTAATCTGTAGTATTCACCCATCATCAAACGAACCTTCTGGAGTCACATGCCTCCTGGATACAATCTTTCAGGATAGCAGAAATAGGGAAGGATATATTTTCATTATTCTCCAAAAGAGAAGGCCTGCTGGGATAAAAAGGGCTATACAACATCCATTTTCGGGGCACTTGGGTGACTCAGTGGGTTAAAGCCTCTGCCTTCGATTCAGGTCATGATCTCGGGGTCCTGGGATCGAGCCCTGCATTGGGTTCTCTGCTCAGCAGAGAAAGCCTGCTTCCTCCTCTCTCTCTCTCTCTGCCTGCCTCTCTGCCTGCTTGTGATCTCTGTCTGTCAAATAAATAAATAAAATATTTTAAAAAAAGAAAAGAACATCATTTTGACCCCAGTCTAAAAAAAAAAAATCCTATATGTAAAATACCTGTAAAGCATGGATTTTTCTAATGTGTTTATGGTAAGTCCTCTGCCCGGTATATTGCTTATCCCATCATGATCCCAAACAAACATTTGAAACAAATGAAAGCCTACCATTTGTAGACCTGAAATCTGAGCACCACTGAGCACCTTTCATAGCCCTGAAAATCCTGTTTCTTTTTTCTTTGATGTTGCCCCTGGGAGGGTGAATTCTCTCCAACCAATAGAATGATACCAAGTTAAGAACAGGTTCAGGTTGATGTATCGTGTTTGTAGAAATTTCCAAGGTACAAGAGAGACTTTCTAAACTGCTTACAAATATAGTTAGTCTTACCTGGACCATGCAAGACTAAACCCAGGAACTAAAACATCTATGGAAAAGGACAGAGAGAGATAACCCTGGCTTCCCTAAGGAGGCAGACCTCAGTTCATTTCATTCCTTCTGCTACATGAGTCAGGAGAAAGTATGAGAAAGGTACAAAATATCTGGGTGTTTTGAGTAGGTGTCCATGTCAGCTCACCATAAGAAAACAAGGAGTAGAGGAAAAGGCATGTTTTTAATCACAGTGACCCTGCCTATAGATGATTGTAAACTAGTAAGTTTCTTGAAGTCTAACTAGAGTGTCAACTCTTCCTCCCTGGAGAGAGGGTCATGAGATTTCCTTTCCCTTTTTTATATATACAGAGTACAAATTTCTTATCTAAGCAACTAGCTTTCAATCCCAGATTGGCTTTGACCAACACAGTCCCCATATCCATGCTGTACCCCTGACCATTCTGAGTTAGATACTTGATGAAACTGCTCATACTGCTGGCCTGAGCATATCTGGGCAGGCACCACGGTCAGAACTGACGGAATTCTCCATCTCTTCTCCAAACCACCTGCTGGCTCTTGTCAGAGGATGTGAGCCCAGTGCCCTAGTCAGTGCCATCAGCCACCTTGTCTCTTGAATCCTGACCTTTCCTAATCCCCTAGACACAGAAGGGAGACAGTTCCCTCTCTGGTTTAAAATTTGACCAGCTAGTCATCCCTTTCACATGATAAAGATGGGTCTTTACCCAAGAAACTTCTTCTCAATTCCTTTTGGGAGTGCTGAAACCCTTTGTGGGTAAATTGTGAAAGCTTTTAAGGAACAATTGCTTCTTTAACAAATTCCATTCATCTGAGTCCCCATAGCATGTGTTCCATCTTATATCAGCATCCTACCAGGGGTGAACAGAATTTCTGATCTTCAAGTTCAAAGTTTATACCTCTGTTGGATCATCCACACAGTTGCTGGTTTTTATCCTTTGGAAACCTCGAACTCTCCACTCATGCGCCTGGCAAAGATAACAGGCAAGTTCAACTCTCAACGAATAATCTCACTTTTACCTTCTCTGTCAGGTCTGCCCATTACCCAGCATCTCTTTAATGACCCATCTGGTCCAATAATAATGACAGATAATTTTCTCTCTACTGGCAGTGGGAGGGCGGTGGGATGGAGAGGCGGTAAATTCTCACAAGCACTAATAAAATGTAACAGTAATATCAGGAAGACCACCATATCGTAATGCAAACTGAAAAACAAGGTAGAATCCAGCAACAGACAAAAACAAAGATCATTGGGGACGCCTGGATGGCTCAGTTGGTTGGACGACTGCCTTCAGCTCAGGTCATGATCCCGGAATCCCGGGATCGAGTCCCACATCGGGCTCCCAGCTCCATGGGGAGTCTGCTTCTCCCTCTGACCTTCTCCTCGCTCATGCTCTCTCTCACTGTCTCGCTCTCAAATAAATAAATAAAATCTTTAAAAAAACAAAAACAAAAAAAAAAGATCATTGAATTGTAGTGAAGCTCAATCTCTTTCAAAAAAATATAAATAAAAAAATAATAATAAGTAAATAAAATCGAACATCATTTCAAAAACCTTGAGTCACAATGAAGACTTAAAATCTGTATGGTAGCAGAGCTCTTCAAAGATCATTCCCTGCCTGGCACATGTTTGTAGCATCAGGATAACCACTGGTTCCTACATGATGAGCTAACGTGAAGGTGTGGGGATGATTATAGCCATAAGAATCGCTGGCAGGATATACACTGACATTCAGCTTCAGACAGTGTGCCATCTTAATGGAATACTGGAAAAAATCAATGACAGCTCTTCTCAAGACAAGATTTTGGGGGCACCTGGGTGGCTCAGTGGGTTAAAGCCTCTGCCTTGGGCTCAGGTCATGATCCCAGGGTCCTGGGATCAAGCCCCACATCGGGCTCTCTGCTCAGCAGGGAGCCTGCTTCCCCCTCCCTCCCTGCCTGCCTCTCTGACTACTTGTGATCTCTGTCGTCGAATAAATAAAATCTTTGAAAGAAAAAAAAAAGAAAAGATTTTGAGTAGGGGACAAAGTTTAAAGGGCAGGTATAAGCAGTGATAGCAACTGTGACTGGCGTTGTCTGCTATATATTTTCAAAAGAACGTATTTGGGAAGAAATACTTTGGAGCCCTACTATTAACAGAGTTGCCACAATCTTGGGCATAACTAGTTAGTGATAGGTCCTGTTAAGGAAAGATTTCTGTTCCATTTTTCTACCCAAAACACAAATGTACTGAGGAGCAATAGCTCATATTTCACTAGATGTTTTCATTATTTTTTTTAATTTTTTTTTTTAAGATTTTATTTATTTATTTGACAGAGAGAGATCACAAGTAGACAGAGAGGCAGGCAGAGAGAGAGAGGAAGCAGGCTCCCTGCTGAGCAGAGAGCCCGATGCGGGACTCGATCCCAGGACCCTGAGATCATGACCTGAGCCGAAGGCAGCGGCTTAACCCACTGAGCCACCCAGGCGCCCTGTTTTCATGATTCTTAAATTGGAAGTGTAGTGATGAAATTTACAAGGATACTACATAAATAATCAGGTTGGTCTTATTTGAAGGATCAGCACCATCTGTTGAATTATTTCTTCATCAGATGCATCCTATTTAATAATTGGAAGATTACATGGTTCTTTTTTTTTTAAAGTTTATTTATTTATTTGACAGACAGAGATCACAGGTAGGCAGAGAGGCAGGCAGAGAGAGTGGAGGAAGCAGGCTCCCTGCTGAGCAGAGAGCCCGATGCAGGGCTTGATCCCAGGACCCTAGGATCATGACCTGGCCGAAGGCAGAGGCTTTAACCCACTGAGCCACCCAGGTGCCCCTGCATGGTTCTTTTTAATTATTTGTCACACTTCCTGAAAGAGAATGATCTGTCCTACACATTTCCATGTGACTTGCAGTCCCTTCCTAGTGGAGGCACGTATTTCCTCACTTATTAACATTAGGTTTACCCGTCTGACTTGCTTCGGTTGATGACATATGAGACACAGTTGACATGTAGAATCTTAACAGAAGCTTGAGAGCCATCGCATGGTCCAGCCATCATACTCTTTACACTCTGCCATAATCACGAGTGTCCGCAATAAGTGTTGCTCCTTCATCCTGTTCAACCTGCATCCTGAAATGAACACACATGGAGCGCAGAGAGCCACACCTAAACCCTTTCCATGAGTAAGAAATAAACCTTTGTTGTTGTAAGGCATTAAGATATTTGCATGTTTCTTATTGCAACACAAACTAGCAAAAAGCTCATTCATACAATAACCATGCAGATTAGCACAGTAGTTATCCATTAAACATATCTGTCAACTATGCAATCTACGTAAAATCCAGATGAAGTGCTCGAGTCCAAATGTCTTAGATAAAAACATGCCGCACAAAAGAAATGTAATTGATGTTAATCTTAATTTTCTACCTAGGACTTTCTCACTTATTTGGAAGGTTGATAACAAACAGGTTGTTGACATAATGTATCCAGCTCCCCCATGTTCATTAAAAAGATTTTCACTGTGCTCGAATTAAGACTGTTATCAGCTTGTCTCTTCAAATAAAAACTATGGGCTTACTTTTAAGGGCATCGTCATTTTTGGTCAAAACATTACTAATTCCCAGAGGATTGTATAGAGTTAGAAATCAATTTGCATTTATGAGTTTGTATAAACAATTCAGTTGATTTCCAACATTCCCAACAACATTAGAAGCAAAATCATGTATTAGAACAGAGCACAGAAGCACTAGGAACCAGACAGCTTTCTGTGGGATTTTATAGCTCATGAAGCTCCACACCATAATTAGTTTGTCTTCCAGTTATATTTTATCTTAAAAATCCAATTTTTAAAAAAATATTGTATTTATTTATTTGACAGAGATCACAAGTAGGCAGAGAGACAGGCAGAGAGAGGGGGAAGCAGGCTCCCCATGGAGCAGGGAGCCCGATGTGGGGCTCGATCCCAGGACCCTGGGATCACGACCTGAGCTGAAGTCAGAGGCTTTAACCCACTGAGCCACCCAGGAGCCCCCCTAAAAATCCAATTTTTACAATTTCTAGGCTTGACATCTTTAAGACCAAGTGCTGCAGCCTCACTTTTGAGGACAGAAATACTTTCAAGTTCTATATCTACACAATGTCTTGATCATTGGTCAGATCTATGAAAACATTAGGTAAATCTGTTGCTTCATAAAGTGAATCCCAAGTACTGGTAAATGAGGTCACATTCCTCACATTTCCTTGGTCTTATACTTATAGATACTTTTGCCTCTCTGTGATTATAAAGAGATTTACCACTTACTTTTGGGTTGTCAGACTAAGAACAAATAAAAAGACTTTGGGAAATACACCCAGGCCTTGTATAGCAGGGGGCTATCTTCCCATTAGCTTCACTTAGGGCGGCAGCACCACTAAGCCCGGTTGGACTTCTCCATCTAAGTATCCTAGTAGTCACGTCATCCTGGCTTTAGGAAGGGCAGCTTGCAGATCTGTTCCTTGACTTGTACCCCAAAGGAGAACCTTCCTGAATGCCTGTTCCCCATTCTCAATCTACTCTAGGACAGGCTGACCTACTAAGTCTACTGTACTGATGGCCTGTGGACCTTGGGGATAGGATGTTCAAAAGGAGAGTCAAACAGTGACCTGTATTACTGCTGAAGAAATCCACATTGATTGCCCGCACAAAACAGTCTGTACCTGGCTTCCCTCTTCTTTTCTTTAGGAAAGAAATATTATACTTACCAAATGGGGGAGCTTGACTCAGCCTCCAGGCCAGACAAGTTTTCCAACACTTCCACTAAGTTTAACAAACCATTCATTCAGTCACAGAAAAGAATTCTTAGACAACCCCGCCTTCATCTCCCTTCCAAGTAAACCAGCACTGTGTCCTATCACCATCATACATTTCACTTCGACATAGGTTGTAAACCCCACATTACATTATTTTGTGGTTGTTTAAACAGTCAATTATCTTTTTAAAAGATTGAAATAATAAAGAATCCAACACATTTACCTACATTGTTACCATTTCCAATGCTCTTGATTCTCTTTGGTACTTTCATATTTCTGCCTAAAAGATTTGGAGAACACTGGTGATGAATTCTTTCATCTTTTTTTTTAAGGTTTTATTTATTTATTTGGCAGAGAGACAGCGAGAGAGGGAACACAAGCAGGGGGAGTGGGAGAGGGAGAAGTAGGCTTCCCGCCAAGCAGGGAGCCTGATGCAGGGCTCCATTCCAGGACCCTGGGATCATGACCTGAGCGGAAGGCAGACGCCTAACGACTGAGCCACCCAGGCGCTCCTCTTTCATCTTTTCAATGTCTGAAAAGTCTTCATTTTTCTTTCATTTTTAAAAGGTATTCCAGTGTAGGATATCTATGACAGTATTTTTGTTTCAGTACTTTAAAGATGTTGCTTTTCTTTTTATTGTTTATGTTGTTTCTGTCAAGAAATGTTCTGTCATCATTATCTTTGTTCCTCTGTATGTGTCATGTCTTTTTTTTTTTCCTCTTCAGTTGTTGCTTTCAGTATTTTCCCTTTATAACTTGTTTTAACCAATTTGATCATGGTTTTGCCTTGGTGTTTTCTTCATATTTCTTGACCTTGGGGTTTGTTGAACTTCTTGGATCAAGTTTTTAACAAATTTGGAAAAATTGGGGGTTCTTATTATTTCAAAGATTTTTTTTTCTGTCACTCCCACCTCCCTGTCTGTCAGGACTCCAATTACACATATATTAGGCCACTTGAAGTTGTCCCACAGCTCACTGATCCCCTGTTCCTTTTGTTCCCCAAGACTTGTTTTTGTCCGAGCTCACTGTGGATAGTTTATACTGTCATGTCTTCAAGTTCACTCTTGTTTTTTTCTGCAATATCCAATCTATAATTAATCCTATCCAATGTATTTTTCATCTCTGTCATTGTTTTCATCCTCACAAATTCAATTTGTATCTTCTTCAGATCTTCCATGTCTCTACTCAATATATTCAATCTTTCCTCTAGTTCAGGGTTTCTCAACCTCAGCACTACTGACATTTGGGGCTGGGTAATTCTTCGTTGTGGGGGCTGTCCTGGGCACTGTACAATGGTGAGCAGCAGCCTTGGCTGCTGCCCACTAAATGCCAGTGTCACCACTTCTGCCAAATTGTGACAACCAAACTATCTCCAGACATTGCCCAAGTTGCCTGGGGAGAAGCACTCCTCTATTGAAAGCTACTACTAGATTTTGGAACATACGTGATACAGTTGTGATAACTATTTCAGTATCTTAGCCTGCCAAATTCTATCATCTGTGTCAGTTTTGTCCCATTTCTATTGATTGACCTTTCTCCTTATAATTCTCCTGATTTTTCACATGTCTTATAGCTTTTTAATTATTATATTGTATATTTTATTATATAATATTATGTATTATTATTTACATTATGAATTCTACTTTCTTGTGTGATGGATATTCTTATATTCCTATAAATATTCTTTTATTCCTATAAGTAAATTGTGTCCGGTGAAGACACAATTGGCCATTACCCTGTAGAAGACATGATTCCAAACATTGTATTTTATTCCTTGTAAATATTGATCAGTTTTTCATCTACTAGCAAATTAATTTTAGCATTCCTGAATGCTGCCCTATGTGTAGGTTCTTTGGATTCTTCTTTGAAAGGGTTTTTAACCTCTTCTGTTTCCCTCATTAATTAATGAATTAAATAAAAGCTTTGACATGCACTTTTTAATATTTGTGTGACATTCATGATTTTGCCTTATTTGTAAAAATATCTCTTATTAGTAGCTTTTATGAATTATTGTAATGTACGTGATTATTATTATTATGTTTGAGAGGATTTGGAGAACATGTCAAACTGTCCTTTGGAACAAAGTACATTTTTGCTAAGTCCTGGCTTGGTTTCAAATTCTGTATGACAAATCTGGCTAGCCACCTATTTTTGTAAATAAAATTTTGTTGGCACACAGCCACTCATTCATTTACACATTGTCTCTGGCTGCTTTTGTGCTACAAAAGCAGACTTGAGAATTCTAACAGGGACCATATGACCCACAAGCCTAAAACATTTACTCTCTGGACCTAGATAGGAAAAATTTGTTGACTCTTGCTTTCTGATTTGACACCAACCTGCTTTACCATATTAACTGCAATTCTGAAAATTCTATTACTTATTTAAACTGAGATTGACAGGTTTTTTTCTGTACCTCCAAATGGATGTCCAATGCTGTTTGCAGGGTAGAGAGAGCACCTGCCATTTAGGAGACTAAATAACATAGTGTTTACTATCTCCCACTGGCCTTGAAGTCAGAGTGGACAGGGTTTGAAACCACACTTCCTCACTTACGGCTGAGAGACCTCGGTCAGTCTGCTCACTCTCTAACCTCCCCAAGCCTCCATCACCTTATCCATAAAAAAGGAATGGTATAAGCGAATAGTCGAGTTCATTCTTCTATACATAGCTGTCCAATTTTCCCAGCACCATTTATTGAATAGACTGTCTTTTTTCCACTGGATATTTTTTCCTGCTTTGTCGAACATTATTTGACCATAGAGTTGAGGGTCCCTACCTGGGCTCTCTACTCTGTTCCAATGGTCTATGTGTCTGTTTTTGTGTCAGTACCATGCTGTCTTGATGATCACAGCTTTGTAGTAAAGCTTGAAGTCAGGCAACGTGATGTCCCCAGCTTTGTTTTTCTTTTTCACCATACACAAAGATAAACTCAAAAAGGATAAAAGACCTCAACGTGAGGCAGGAATCTATCAAAATCTAGAGGAGAACATAGGCAGTAACCTCTTTGACATCGGCCACAGCAACTTCTTTCAAGAGATGTCTCCAAAGGCAAAGGAAACAAAAGTGAAAATGAACTTTTGGGACTTCATCAAGATAAAAAGCTTCTGCACAGCAAAGGAAACAGTCAAAAAAACAAAGAGGCAACCCACAGGATGGGAGAAGATATTCGCAAATGACACTACAGACAAAGGGCTGATATTTAAGATCTATAAAGAACTCAAACTCAACACCCCAAAAACAGATAATCACATCAAAAAATGGGCAGAAGACATGAACAGACACTTCTCCAAAAAAAGATACAGAAATGGCTAACAGACACATGAAAAAATGTTCCCCTTCGTTAGCCACCAGGGAAATTCAAATCAAAACCACATTGAGAGGGGCGCCTGGGTGGCTCAGTGGGTTAAAGCCTCTGCCTTCAGCTCTCATCTTGGTCCCAGGGTCCTGGGATCAAGCCCCACATCAGGCTCTCTGCTCAGCAGGGAGCCTGCTTTCCTCTCTCACTCTCTCTCTCTGTCTGCCTCTCTGCCTACTTGTGATCTCTCTGTCAAATAAATAAATAAAATCTTTTAAAAAAATTAAAAAATATAATAAAAAAATTAAAAAGAAAAACCACATTGAGATACCACCTTACACCAGTTAGAATGGCCAAAAATAACAAGACAAGGAACAAGTGTCGGAGAGGATGTGGAGGAAGGGGAACCTTCTTACACTGTTGGTAGGAATGCAAGTTGGTATAGCCACTTTGGAAAGCAGTGTGGAGATTCCTTAGGAAATTAAAAATAGAGCTACCCTATGACCCAGCAATGGCACTACTGGGTATTTACGCCAAAGATACAGATGTAGTGAAAAGAAGGGCCATATGTACCCCAATGTAAATAGCAGCAATGGCCACAATGGCCAAACTGTGGAAAAAGCCAAGATGCCCTTCAATAGATGGATGCATAAAGAAGATATGGTCTATATATACAATGGAATATTACTCAGCCATCAGAAAGGATGAATATCCACCTTCTGGATCAATATGAATGGAACTGGAGGAGATTATGGTGAGTGAAATAAATCAATCAGGGAAAGTCAATTATCATATGGTTTCACTTACTTGTGGAGCATAAGGAATAGCATGGAGGACATTAGGAGAAGTAAAAGAAAAGTGAATTAGTGAATTGGGGGAAATCAGAGGAGGAGACGAACCATGAGAGACCGTGGACTTTGAGAAACAAACTGAGGGTTTTGGAGGGGAGGCGGGTGGGGCGATGGGTAATCCTGGTGATGGGTATTAAGGAGGGCACGTATTGCATGGAGTACTGGGTGTGGTGCATAAATAATGAATCTTAGAATACTGAAAAAATTAAATTAAATTTAAAAAAAAACAAAAATAGGAGCACCTGGGTGGTTCAGTGGGTTAAGCTTCTGCCTTCAGCTCAGGTCATGATCCCTGGGTCCTGGGATTGAGCCCTGCATCCAGCTCTCTGCTCAGCAGGGAGCCTGCTTCCCTTCCTCTCTCTGCCTGCTTCTCTGCCTATTTGTGATGTGATCTCTGTCAAATAAATAAATATTTTAAAAGTAAATAAATAAAAAAGATAAAAATAAAGAAAGAAAGAAGGAATGATAATACCTCATATGGTGGTTGAAAGGATTAAATGAGCTACTATATGTGAAGAGCGTAATGCCCAGAACATAGAAACCGTGTTGTCATTGGCCATAGACAAGCTTTGGAAAGCATAGAAAAGTAACATCTAGACTTATTTTGTAACTTTCTAAAGTCTTTTTTTTTTTTTCTTTAAGAGATTTTACTCATCTCTTTGACAAGGAAAGAGAGAGAGAGTGAGCACAAGCTGGGGGAGCAGCAGAGGGAGAGGGAGAGGCAGGTTTCCTGCTGAGCAGGGAGACTGATGCAGGGCTCAATCCCAAGCCTCTGGGATCATGACCTGAGCCGAAGACAGACGCTTTACCGACTGAGCCACCCAATCACCCTTGTAACCTTCTGAAGTCTTTTTTTTTTTTAAAGATTTTATTTATTTATTTGTCAGGGACAGAGGGAGAGAGAGCGAGTGAGCACAGGCAGACAGAGAGGCAGGCAGAAGAAGAGGGAGAAGCAGGCTCCCTGCCAAGCAAGGAGCCCGATGTGGGACTCGATCCCAGAACACTGGGATCATGACCTGAGCCGAAGGCAGCCGCTCAACCCACTGAGCCACCCAGGCATCCCGTAACCTTCTAAAGTCTTATACCTGGGGGCGCCTGGGTGGCTCAGTGGGTTAAGCCTCTGCCTTCGGCTCAGGTCATGATCCCAGGGTCCTGGGATTGAGCCCCACATAGGGCTCTCTACTCAGCAGGGATCCTGCTTCCCTCTCTCCCTGCCTGCCTCTCTGCCTGCTTGTGATCTCTGTCAAATAAATAAATAAAATCTTAAAAAACAAAACAAAACAAAATAAAGTCTTATACCTGTTTCCAGACTGCCTGACTTCAAGATTTTCTCCACTATTCCCATGAAGTTTTCCCCATCCCTAACTCATGAGGCAAAGCACTTTGAAAGCTGTGCGTCTGGTTAGCTGGGAGCACTCCGAGGAGAAACCTCACTAAGGTATCCCTAGCACAATCCCATCCTTATTGGGGTAGACTGATACCAAAAATGGCCTCAACTCTTCTCTTTCCAGTATCCATGCTTCTTGATGATGTAACTTTGCAGCTTCTCCCATCTTGAGGTGGAATCGATTTTCCCTACTTCTGAATCTCTACTGGCCTTGTTGCTTGCCTAACCAGTACAATGCAGCAGAAGCGAATGTGTCATGTCTGAGATGAAAACTCAGGTAGCCTTCCAGGCTTCTGTTTGCTCTTTTGAAACACTGCCTCCACGTGATAGCCAGCCTGGATTAGCCTGCCAGAGGACAAGAGCGCAGGAGGAAAGTCGTTCTCACCCACGGCCATCCCAGTCTAATCAGCTCCTGGCCGACCTGCCAGCTGATCACAGATTCAAGGGAACCCAGACGAGATTGACAAAGCCCAGCTCACATCAGCAGAACTACCTAACCAAACCATATACTCATGCACAAAAATACGTATTTATTATGTGCCAAAATAAGCAAATGTCTGATCATTTCTATTATTGGAATCTGGATACTTGATGATTGCTGTCTGCTGTTATTCTACTGGGGAGTGTTGAGCATCCATATCTAACACATTAAAATAGAGCGTTCATCTAAAATGTGGTCCTACCGCAGCCCTGCTGTGTCAGGACATTGGTGAAATGATCAGTTCAGATACATACTCAAGTAGAGAATTTCCTGGGGAAGATCTGGACTGAATTCCTAGCCCTTGACCACAAAGATTATGTAATAGTATTATGAGAACTTTTAAAGAAAAGATTGTAAATAGTTGTTCCATCTACAAGACAAATTCTTATAATGGGGCCATTATTAGAACCAACACATTTGGGGCACCTGGTGGCTCAGATGGCTAAGTGTGTGCCTTAGGCTCAGGTCATGATCCCAGAGTCCTGTGATCGAGCCCCACATGGAGCCCCACATGGTATCCCACATAGGGAGACTGCTTCTTCCTCTCCTTCTGCTTCTCCCCCTGCTTGTGCTCTCTTTCTCTCTCTGTCAAATAAATAGGTAAAAATCTTTAAAAAAAAAAATTCTCTAAAAAAAAAGAACTAAGAGGTCTGTATTACAAAAGGATTTTTGAGTTCCCACTATTTAGCCTCCTACTCGGAAATAGTAGTTAATAAAACAAAATCTGAGTATTGCTAGAGAACACACTGTTCCTTCTGTTCCTTGGGACTATAACAAGAAATAATATGATTATATTATGGCACTCTTTCTCAACGTAGCTAAAAAGGGAATAAAATCCTCTCAGGGTCTTGTGATTCTAAGGCAGACTATGTCTTTGCCTCTTCCACCGTACTAAAACTCTGCCACCCTGTGTCACTTTAAGCCAGTCATTTCATTGCTCTGGGCCTCTGTTTCCTCAACTGTCATATGAGATTATTGGATTATTTCTCCAGTCTCCTATTCCTGTCAATTTCAGATACATATTTTTTTCTTAACAACTTTTGTTCCTACTCATCCAACATTTATTTCCTATCTATTATGTGTCAGGCATTTTACTAGTCACTGGAGATACATCAGTGAATAATGAGACATGGCCTTTGCCCTCACATTAATAATGATAACAAAAATGACAGCAAGCATATCATTAACAATAACTGATACCATATTACATTATAGGTTCTGAAACACTTTCACAGGCATTTTTACATTTGACCTTCAGTGCAGGCTGTTAACGGGTTAGGATAAGTATTATCATCTGCATTTTACATATGAAGAAGCTGAGACTCAGAACCATTCAGCAATTTGGCCAAGGCTATGAGGAACTCATTATCATTTAGAATCTAGAAATTTTGATCCTGGGTATTTACCAAAAAAATTTTTTTAAGATTTTATTTATTTATTTGACAGACAGAGAAATCACAAGTAGGCAGAGAGGCAGGCAGAGAAAGAGGGGGAAGCAGGCTCCCTGCTGAGCAGAGAGCCCGATGTGGGGCTCGATCCCAGGACCCTGAGATCATGACCTGATCCGAAGGCAGAGGCTTAACCTACTGAGCCACCCAGGAACCCCTACAAAAAATTTTCTATTGTGAAATGTTTCAAACATACTAAAAAATAATGGGATGAAAAATCCCAAATACCTATAACCCCAAATTTAAATTTACCGATATTTTGACCATGTTACCTTCATCTTCCCCCACCCCACCAATTTTTTCCTTTGCAGAACTGCTCTAAGCAAACCCCAGAGAGGGGCACCTGACTGGGTCAGTTGGAGGAGCACAGGACTCCTGATCTCGGGGTTGCAAGTTTGAGCCCCACGTTGGGTGTAGAGATTACTAAAAAATAAATAAACCAAAAAAAGTTAAACAAATCCCAGAGAGCATGTTATTTCATCTCTTCATACTTAATATAAATCTTTAAAAAGAGCATTATTTTTTAACACAGCCACAATACCATTTTCACTTTCACATAATACTTTGTCTCATTTAGATATAATTCTTGATTGTTCACTTAGATAGTGTATACAAATGTGTATAAACTTGTCTTAGCAAAGCAAGTTCTTGGTTTCCAGATCATCTCTCCCTCCCAAATCACTAATTCTGTGGAAGGGGATACTGCTTGCCCTCTGTGTCTCATCTCGCCCTTTCCTTGGAATATGGCCATGAGGAATAAAGACTGTTTTTCAGCCTTCCTTGTGCCTGGATGTAGCTATGTGAATAAATTCTACCATAGGAGATGTTAACTGAAGCATTGAGTTTCGCTCCCAGAAAGTGTTCTTGAAGGGACTGAATATGTTTTCTTTGCCCTTCCTCATTTTTGCTGACTACAATGTGGAGTCAGTAGCTGGAACTTAAGCCTCTTGATCTATAAGGTTGTGTACTAAGTCAAGTAGTTGAGACGCCAAGAGAGGAGCAGATCCCTAATGATCACGGAGTCACCATATCAGTTTAGAAGTAAACTTCTATTTTCTCAACTTCAAGCTGATACATTTATCTGGGCTTCTCATTGTTTTGACACAAGTAGCCAAATGAATCCTAACTTATTCACATTTCTGTGTAATTCTTTCTCTATTTCTCCATTATGGTGGAGTTGGGTACCTAGAAAAATGGGTTAGCTCTGAGCTAATGCCTCTTCATCTAATATAACTACTTTTTAGAAAAGATTTCATTTATTTGTTTGACAGAGAGAGACAAGTGAAAGAGGGAACACAAGCAGGGGGAGCGCGAGGGGGAGAAACAGGCATCCCGCCGAGCAGGGAGCCTGATGCAGGGTTCAATCCCAGGACCCTGGAATCATGACCTGAGCCGAAGGCAGACACTTAACAACTGAGCCACCCAGGTGCCCTAATATAACTATTAATTGAAGTGTGTTACATTCAACTTAATTTTTTTAAGTGAGTTTTCTTTTTTCTTATTTTTAAAGATTTATTTATTTATTTATTTATTTGACAGGGAAAGAGATCACAAATAGGCAGAGAGGCAGGCAGAGGGGGGGGAAGCAAGTTCCCTGCTGAGTAGGGAGCCCAATTGGGGGGGGCGGAGGGAGGCTCGATCCCAGGACACTGGGATCACGACCTGAGCTGAAAGCAGAGGCTTAACACACTGAGCCACCCAGGCCCCCCTCAACTTGATGTTTTAAAATGACAGATTGTCAACTTCCCAAAGTCCTTTCTCTTGGGTCTGTCCTTGTTATATAATCAACATCTTTCTTGCCTTCTTAATTGATAGACTATCCAAATACACCAATGGCTTGGTTCTTAAAAGAGATGTTTTGTTCATAAAGTTTACAGAAAGGACTTGGAGAAGGGTGGAAAAGGCCTGAGCTGTTGAATTCATAACAAGCATTGGATACTAAAATCAAATCCAGCCTCCTGACCCGTCTCAGATCTCTGTAAATACATCCCTGATTTCAGAGCTAGTCTGGGTGAGCTACAGTGAGCTGTCACAATTGATGTAGTCATTATCAGAAGATCACAGTATATGTACAGAAGTTCAAATATTGTCAACAGTTCTACATTTAAAAGATTTCTTACATAATTTTACAGCTGGTAAATCAACCCCTGATGACACAGTGAAATAGGACCACAATATTAAAGCATTTAAACATAGGTTTTTAATTTGTTAACCAAACATTAGGACATCTCCTCTGTCTCTTTTCATATTAAAAAACAAAAAAAGACCTACAGTAACAAAGAAAATTTTTAAAGGTTCTTTCAAAAATGTAGGCTGATTTCTAACAGTCCAAACCCCTGCATTGCATAATCAAATAGAAGCTAATAAAAACAAAGGCACAACCGAGAGACTGAGCATTATTTTTTCTGCTATCAATAGTCCTCTATTAAAGCAGTCTGTCAAATTTTATTTTAAAGGGATGTGAGTAATGGAGTTATAGATCAATATCCTCAGGGTAGTGTTTTGAGCCAAAATGGAAACTCCCATAGGTACAGAAATTTCTGGGCCTGATGTCATTTATCTGCCTATAAGAAATTTAAAGAATTGTAGTGTATTTAGTAACCATGCAGGTGAGAGCAAAATGTTAACACACTGCAAATTGTACACTTCCAAGAAACTAGTGGAAAATAATTCCTAATAAAGAAATCATAGGGAGTAAGTAAAATCCTGCTTTATATCTTAGTCTTTTGAGGAAAAAACTTTAATTTTCAACTGCCACAGGCAGTAAAAATTAGCATTCAGATGTTAATTCTCTGCACTCTGTTAGGAAACTCCCTTTACATGGATATACATATACTGTTGCAGACAGTATTTTCCAAAAGGGGCTGAAACCGTATCGCTCGGATCCTAAGTGCTCTCTCTACATTGTGACCTAAACATTTTTCCCTTGGAGATGTAGAGTTTATGTCCTTTCCCCTCAAAACTGGGCCAACATTTGCAACTGCCCCAACCCACAGAGCACTGCAGAATGATCACACACACACACACACACACACACACACACACAAGCCATGCTTTTCGTCTTCCTCCCCTGGGACACTCACTCCAGGAAGTCACATGCATGTTATGGGGAAGTCCAAACTAGCCCATGCAAAGAAACCACCAGAAGGGACCCCATGTGGATATCCTGGCTGAGGGCCAGGATCAAGTGCCAGACCTGTGAATGAAAACTCACCCAGGAGACACCAGTTCAGTCCTGAGTCTTTTCAGCTAAGGCTTCAGATATGGTGGAGCAGAGACAAGTCATCCATCCCCACTGTACTGACTGGCTGGCTGGGGGAGAAGTGGGGAGATGTTGGTGGAACAGTACAGACTTCCGGTCATGACATGAGTAAGTTCCAGGGATCTGAGGATGTCCAGTACAGTGACAACAGTGAACAATACTGTGTTGTGTATTTGGAAGTTGCTAAAAAAGTAGATCTTAAACGTTCTCACCACCTCCACAACAAAAATGGCAATCGTGTGAGGCGATAGATGTGTTAACTTACTTTATTGTGGTAATCACTTCCCCATATATATGTTCTATGTCAATTATATCTCAAAAAAGCTGGGGGAAAAAAAGCCGTACATTTCTTAAATTGTTCAAGCAGTTGAGAAAAAGCCCTAACTGGGACATTGCTGGTTCTGCTCTTTTTTTTCCCCCTTCTATTTTGACTTAGAGAGGAATATGCATATATTTGCAAAAATGTTGTTGTTGTTGTTCAGGATGAGTTTACTGTAGAAAAATTACATTTTCTGCAAATGGAATTGACATTCTCTTCCTCTCTCTTTTTAGTTCTCATCCTGGCTAAAAATGTAATTCCTCAAGTCAAAATATTTGATCTTGGTAGGGCTATCTAAAGTAAACTTGAAGGACTGGAACCTTCATTTTGTTGAACCCTTGTATTGCAGAGGGGACTTCCTGACTGAACCTGAATTCTTTCTTCTTCTTCTTCTTTTTCTTCTTCTTCTTTTTTTTTGGTCCTCTGCAGAATGACAAAGTAAACAATCCCACAGGAGAGTCAGGAGGGAGACATCTTACCAACAAGAACAGAACTACCCAGCACTTCTCACTTCCTTTGATTTACTCACACCACAGCCCTAGGTCTTGAAACCAAACTTCCTGCTACTCAAGAGAAAGGATTTGGAATATTTGTAATTCTATAAAATCAGTTGTTGGTTTTGTTTTGTTGGAAAAAAAGAGTAATCTAAGGCTATGTGTATTAGGAGCATGACTGTGAGAGGAATTTTACTCAGAAGCAAGTGAAGATTCTCACAAATGCTCAAAGTCTACTTGCTCCAAAAGCCCTAATACACACGTTTTCCTTGCTGATTCTTCTTTACTTCACCTCCTTGAAATGCTAACACACGACTTGTCAAATCTCTAAGACTCAAGGCAATGTGCATCACTCCCTCTCTTATTCCCTCATCGCACTAACTAGCATCATTGCCCTCTTTGGGCACACATCCACCAGGTGTTTTCCAGAAAGATTCCATTGACTATTGGCTCTTCTGCTTGCTCTTTTCCTCTTGCCAAGTCTCTAGGGACTGATCTAATGCGTTTAACCATCCCCCCTCTTTAAAAAAAAAAAAAATGAAGTCTTTAGGTTTGTTTTAGTATTTCTTCTCACCTAGAAACTCCACTCGCAGGTTGAGGCCCTTGTATGGTATCCAGTGATAGACGCTGAATCCCATCCTTACTGGTATTTGCTCCTTGGAGGTGAAAAAATAAATGTTTTATAAAGCTCAAATTGGCCTTATCAAACAAAACATCTGCTAGATCAGTGAATGACTGGTGACAGCAGGAGACAGCAGTGCTGGCCTCTCCAATAGAAGTCACTGCAGTTAATGGAAGCTATTATGGGAAAATTCTGGCAAGAAGTTTTCTTTTCTTTTATTTTTTTTTCCCTCCTCGACAGCTAAAATTTTTTAAAAGAAAAAAATGTATTCAGTTGCTAGGGTAACTGTGGTTTCAAAACTACTGTAACAAAAGCCAGATATCACATATCAAACTACCAAATTGTTAATTTGACTGGTATTTTAAAATAACTACCTAAAAGAGATATTTTCTCCTTATCTAGCTATCGAGGGCAGAAAAAAAGGGGAAATACAAGGAAGCTAAGGGAGGAGAATAGAGGGAAAGGAAACTGGTAGATTCAAGAAATGTTTTTGCTTTGCTAAATACTTGTTAGAAATAAAAGTCCTTTCACCCTGTTACAGATATATTTGCATACAAGAATTATTTAGTTAGACTCAAAACATGAGGAGAATACTGAGTTATCCTGTTTTCAATTTCTTTTCCCACATTTCAAACCCTGCCTGGGTTTTAAGTGAATGGTTTTCTGTGGGCACTTGGTAAAGGAACTGGTTACTTAGGAGAGTCATGCATGTTCTGAAATCTTTTATGGGTGATTGTGTTTTCCTGTGTCTTACTTTTCATCACTTGATTTAAAGGGAATATAATAAAGCCATTAAGGGCTTGGATGCTGGAGTCAGACATAACTAGGACTGAACTCCTTTTTACCTTTTACTAAATTCCTTTAACCTCTCTGATCCTGTTTCTTCATTTATAAAAAGGATATCAGGAAAAACATCATAGTTACATCAATAAATAAACTTCAAGGAAAGAAATAGAGGAAGAAAGATCTATAGATTAGAAGAAACTTGAGAGACTAAATGTGTGGCTAGTGCTTAGATCTGATTTGAAAGGAAAAAGAGTAATTGTAAAAATTCATTTATGAGACAACTAGGGAGACTCAAAACACTGATTAGGTGTTTGATAATATTAAGGAATTATTTCAAATGTGTTTAGGTACGATTATAACAAGGTATTATGGTTTTGAGTTTTGGTTGTTTTGGGGTGTTTTTTTTTTGTCTTTTGATATTCTAAAACATACTGGGATATTTACAAACAAATGATATGTCTGAGATCTGCATTAAAATAAAGGAGGAGGAAATGGAAGGGATAGAGATTAAACAAGCTTGGCTAGGAGCTGCCAATTGTTGATGCTGGCTGATGAACACAGAAGGGCTCATATTCTCTCTACCTTTAAATACATATTTGAGATTTTTCCATAATAAAAGTTTAAAAAGAGAGATAGCAATAATACTCACCTGATAAGATTTATCATGCAGATTAAACGAAAAGGACTTGGCAGAGTGCCTGGCATATAGTAAGTGCTCAATAAATGTTAGCCATCTCCAGAAGAGACAAGCCCTCCTCTTTCCCAGGTGCAGACCTGTGGAAGCTAGGCCCATGGAATGGGCTGTGGACTGGAGCAACTAACCTTACTCGTTCCCAAACAGGCAACTGCCAGCTGTTCCTACATTCATCTTTACCCAACCTTATTCTCTACTAGGCCCTGTGCTTTCCACACACAAGGGAAAATTTGGTTGTACTGTAGCTATTGGCTTTGGCTTTAGTTCCACAGTTAAGCTTTAGGTGGGACTGCGATTTCAGTGGAAAACAGGAGGCAAGAACTTTTTTTAAGCTCAACTCTTAAGTTTTGAGCATATTGCCAGGATGGTCCTATAGAGTTTTATTTAACTTTTGTAAAAATCCTTCCACGTCTTAATTCTTAGTTTCAGTTTACAGAGGAGGAAACTGAGAAGGGTCCTCTTCTGGTCTGCCCAAGAACACAGCCTTAAGAGGTAGGCTCACATGGAGCTCCTGAAAGTCCCAAAGGGCCCAGCAGTCCTGGCTAGTAGCCTCCTTGCTTCTCTTCTCCCTGTCCTAGCTTAAAAACAACCACAGCCCAGAAGAAGTTAAGTTGATATTCTCAGTCAAGAGTCTGAAATCATAGTTATCTGTCCTCTGGACTAACTGGCAATGCTGATGTGCAGCAGGGCGGGGAAAGATCTGAATGTTTGATGAGGAGAGTCACAGGCTTTGGTGGAAGCTTGGGGCCCTGAGAGGGGAGGCTCAGGAAGAAGTAACAGAAAGAAAAGGGATTTCAGGATTGCACTGACATTTGTGTTTAATTTTCCTCTTGTTCTAAATGCTATTTAACTTTTAAGGGAAAGAGAAAACAGAGAGATACCTTATAAGAGAACTGTTCAATTCCAAAAATTAAAACCAGCCAGCTGCCGTCCAATACTGTCGGGCCTTCATTCAAGCTCCAGCTGTAATTTAGCTCGGTAGTTGCGCCGACACCCTAAACTTGCAAATGATGAGTTGACTTTGGAATCCAGCTTATTTAAATAAAGCGGGCCCGCTCCACGAAAGGTGGGTATCTGATTACAACCGGAGTTACTGGTTGTTTACATCCAACATTCCCGGGAATGGAGCGGCAGAAAGAGGCACCAGGAGAAACAGAAAAGGCCAGCGACCAAACACCCACGGAGAAAGTGCTAGTGCCTCAGACCGCAGTAGGGTTAACCTCCTGGGTCCCAATCCAGAGTGTCGGGAGGGCTTAGCTCTATCAGCAGGCACCGGGAAGATTTCCAACTAACCCTCTCCCCGCGGTGGCCCTGAGGCCATCACTGTAAGGCCACTCCCGCAGGCAAGCTGCTGGAAGGAGCCGACACCACCCCTCTGCAGGGCCAACCTCCCCAGGCCTGACCATGCCCTGCTAGGAATCCCAGATCTTCTCGAACGGGCTGGGCTACTGTCCTCTTAGTTAAGAAACAATAGCTATTTAAGAAGAAGCGCAAAGAACCCGCTCCTGCGTGCCCAGACTTGGGATTGGAGTTCTGGCTGGGAAGGGAGCAGTGGGGATGGGAGGGTGGGGTTGGAAGCGAGACTGCGGGCGGAGGCCGCGGCGACTGGAGCACCCGGCGACCCGCCTCCTGGGCCCCGCCCTCAGCCTTCCAGCCCGGTGGGGACCGGAGGTGTGGGGAACCACCCCCTTCTCTGCGGCAGTTCTTGAGTGCAGGGATCCAAAAGCCCGCAGGGAGAGGGCGCCGAGCGCGGGAGTTAGCGGCTCGGAAGTGAAAGCGATCCCCAGTCCAGCCGCAGGCCCCTCGGGCCGGGAGCGCGGCGTCACTGCCACAAAATCCTTTTCTTCCCCGGAGGGAGCCGTCCCTCGATCCCTTAGAGGGTGGAGATTCCTCACGTTCCCTCCTCCCGCTCCCCGGGGTCGGAGGGGAGCTGTGGGATTAGGCTGGAGTGACTATTCCGCGTGCTCTATAATTACGCAGACACTGAAATCTTCACCGTTGACTTAAGTTACTTGGCGCTGCGAGGGCTGGGGCCCTGCGTATTGATTAAACGCAGCCTCTATTTACCTAAACAATAAATGTAGAGATTAGCGATGTTCACTTGATCACAATAATGGGGTTGACAATTAGGGGGCAATGCATCCCAGATGTAGCCGAGACTACAGGAGGCGGGCGGGCGGCAAGCTTCTGGAAGAGGGGCGCTCGGGGGGCCTGAGGAGGCGGAGGTGCGGAGCCCTGCGCAGAGCTGGAGCCTGCCTGCCGAGCTCGGCAGGAGGCTGAGGTGAGGCCCAGCCGCCACCAGGCCGCGGGCCACCAGGCTCCGGAGGCCCGCAGCGGGCTTTGGGGGACCTGAACGTCTCCGCGCCCAGGTAGGCATCTGGAGCGCCGGGAGCGCCGAGCCCGCCTCCCCGCGGCGGTGTCACCTGCCTCAAGGCCGTCTCGCTGGCTGCTGCCGGGCTTGGAAGGACGATGGACGCCGCTGGCGCGTGCCCGAGTAAGTGTGTCTGTGTCATCAGTGTGCACTCTGCGGGTGGCAGCGGGAGGAAGGGCAGGGGGAGGCGCACGTGTCTAATGTGTGCGGAGCCTCCCTCTTCCCCTCTGTGTACTCCTAGAAGCGAGTCAGGGTGGAGGTGTCAGTCTGGTCTTGCCTTGGGGGTGGGTGTGACATCCATCGGGGGGGTGATAGGAGAGGCCAGCCGCTCAGGGTTGGACTCTAGAGTGGCAGGACACCAGAAAGCATGGACTTGTGGACCCAGGACAGGCCTGATCCCCGGGATATCACAGTACAGGGGTTCCGGGGTTCTTGGTGGGAATCTTGGAACCAGCTTCTTCCTGCTCCACTCACTGTGCGGGAGGGCCCTGAGAAATCCTAGGAAGCAGGGGATTGAAAGGAACTAACTCAGAGCAGAACTCGGGAGAGCAAGATAGAGAGTCATAAAGGGAAGATGAGAACAGCTTATAGTGGTACGTGTGAGTATGTGAAATCGTGATCCATCTAGAAGAGTTTCCCAATCCTGGGTTCCCATCCCATACCGGCTGCAAAAGACACAGGCAGCAACTCTCCCAAATCAAGTGGTTTCTCAGTTTTTTCCCTCTTCCCTCTGTGCCCCATTATCGACCCATTATGCTTCCCATCCCACATTTAGGTACGCACACAAGGATTTGTTCCAGACATCCATGAACAAGCCAGGACGAAGCCCTTTCCCGCCAAACCACTAAGGCTGGGAAATACACAGAATACACAGTGCCGGCCCAAACTCTGGGAGCGGGAACCCGGGAGAAGACTTGAGCGGTAAGAGATCTAGAGGATTAGAAGGAGGGAGGGGAAAGGAGGAGAGAAGGTTGCGAAAGAGAAAAAAGAGGAAGGAGGAAGTGGAAGGAGCAGCAAGGGTAGAGTTGGGCGTGGGGTTCGGTTACAAACGCACGCCCACCCACCCCCCACCCCTCGCCCCCCGCCCCGCCAGGCGCCCGGGGTCTTTCCGAGCGCTGTCTCCGTCACCGCAGAGCCCAAGCGGACTGGGGGAGGGGAAGATAAGACAAAGGGAATTCTCCTCTGGGAAGTGCGAAGTGCATCTGTCCTCTCCTTGCAGGCTCTGGAAAAACTGGCAGGAATTTCCTTGTCGTGAGAAGACCGACGAGCGTCTGCAGCAGAGACAACTACAAACAGACTTAGGGCCGGGAAGGAGGGCGGGAGGAGGGGTGGCGGGAGCCAGCTTTGATCGCTTCAACTCTGTTGTAATTTTGTCTTCACATTAGCCAAAATAGTCAGCCCTAGCTAGGAGTGCTGTTCCGCGGAGTCCCCTCCCACCCTACCCCTCCACCCCCGCGTCATGTGCACTGGGGGGAGCTGGGTCGCCGCTCCTCCCCGAGTCGCGCCTGAAACTTCAAGGGCTAATGGTTCTGTGTTCCTGCCATAATTAGGAGGCCACACAGCTCTCCAACACTGCGTTAAACAAGTATGTAAGTCATCCTCCCCCTCTCCGGGGACAAACACGGGGAAGGAAGGCAGCTGGGACAGCTCCGGGCGGTTGTCCTCCGTTAGGGGGAGTGGCTTCGCTGTGACCCCAGGCTGCTCCTCCCGGCCTAGGTCTTTCTAAGTCTTTCCTTAGAAAGTAGAGAAAGGGGCAAAGAATGTGCATCTCGCCACCCACCGGACAAGCCAGGCGAGCCTGTGTCTGTGCTTGAAAAGTTTTCTAAATAAATCGCTCTGGTAGTTCCAAGCAGCGATGAACAGAGGCTGAACCCGGGTCTTCTCCAGAACAGTGCAACCGATGTAAAGAAGCCGCAGTCCCAGCCTTTCCCTTTTCTTCCCCCCTGTAAATCAGCCATATAAATCATTCGCATTGTTTAAGGTACATTGATCAATCTAATGGCTTGTAATAGGCTCCTAATTGCCACTTGCAGAGTTCTGCAGGTTCCTGTTTGAACAGGGAAGGTTTCCATTCCAGCCAAAGTCCACCTTCATCTTGAGACTGGATGATTACAGACTCAGGTGGAGGACCACAGTGGCCAGGCCACTGGAGTCTCCATGCTTCAGGGGAGGGAGGAGGGGATATTACTGGAGATATTTACTGTTCTTTCCTCCCCCCCTTTCCTTTTCAAAGCCCACTTCCAAATTGGTAATTCTCTCTCTCTCTTTTTCCCTTTTAACAAATTACTAATTCTCTAATGAGCAAAGCCAAGGCAATGATGTATTTTTTTTTTAAGATTTTATGTATTTATTTGAGAGAGAGCATGGGAGAGGGGAGAGGTCAGAGGGAGAAGCAGACTCACTGCTAAGGAGGGAGCCAGATGTGGGACTCAATCCCAGGACTCGAGGATCATGACCTGAGCCGTAGGCAGTTGCTTAACCAACTGAGGCACCCAGTCGCCCTTGTTTATTGTTTATATCAGACCCGAAAACTTCCTTATTTGCATCCTTTATGTCTGTACAGTAAAAACTTCTTTAGTGGCTAACAGGTATTCTCTTAGTCATCCCTTTTCTTTTGATTTGCTTCTTTCTAACATGGTAACACCAGGAGTGGTGATAGCAAATAATAAGGGGGGGGAGGGGCATGTTGAAAGGCAGGAGGAAGCAGCCAAACTTTTTCCAATATGGAGTCCTGGAGATATGCCTAAACTCCGGTTTAACATCTTGTAGTGGTAATGTCTCCTCCAAGCCCTGAATGGAGGAGGCTGAGTTGAAAGTATCCTCAAAAGCTCCCTATGAAAGAGTCAAACTGAGGAAACTGGGACCCTGGCTGGGAGGAGCTGAATGATGACCAGAATCCTCTGGCCTTTGGCGGCAGCGAGGGCTGCTGCTTCTGCTGCTGCTTCTGCTTCTTCTTCTTCTTCTTCTTCTTCTTCTTCTTTTTCTTCTTCTTCTTCTCCTTCTCCTCCTCCTCCTTCTTCTTTTTAAAATATATTAACTCAAAAGATACTTTAATGTTCCAGAGATGGTTCCCTTTAAGTTGGCTGAGACAACAATTGTGCCTTATTTTGGTAAAAATGCTCTAAAAAAGAAGAAAGCCAACACAGAATGACACATTCGCTTAGGTCTAAGACCCCCCTATGGTAGTTGGTGATGGAAGGAGGAAGATGAAACTCCAAGCCCAATAGACCCCCCATAGTTTCAGAGTAATGCAGTAAACAAATCTATGATGCTTGTTGAATAATCTTCCAATAATTGCAGTCATTAAAATCATCACACAGTCTACAGTCACCTTCCTTCCTTTGACACACCAGAGTCTTTCCTTTAATTGTTAATGCATTTTTGGCTCAGATAAACAGATCAAGGCACGCTCAAAAATAAGGCCCAGATACATGTAACAGCAGAAAACTGGTAGTGAAGCAAATGTTTGGAGTGTACTTAAGAGACCAGGGGTTTTCACTTTCTCCAGTATACCTTCCAGGCAAGAAGGATTTGCATCTCCTGCCACCTCTAAATAGTAGCCTCACTTCTGAGGTAAAGAAAAGATCCTTCCAGGCTCTTTTATATGCAAGGGTTGGGCTGGAATTAAGGCATTTTAGAACAAGTATTAAATGAAAGCTCAGCAGAAATTGTGGGAGAGTTCCTCAATTTTCAATTAATTTTCTCCATTCATTTGATCTGAAGGCTGGCGCTTTTTAAAATATAAATATGTGTTAACTATAAAAGATTCCCTTCTAATCAAAAGCTGCATTTCATTTGCACCCACAACTGGCAAGCTCCAACTGTGGAAAGGATTCATAGCACTCAACAGGCTCTGGCGTCTGTCCCTGCTTCCTTCGCCCTTGTTCATGGCAGGTGACTATGGTACACAGGGGCAGCTTTTTTTTTTTTTTTTTTTAAACCCAAGTTATTAGTGTATCTCCCCAATCCCCACACCGGGCTGACCTGATAATCACTGTTCTAGTGTAGATCATGCAAATGAAAAGCATAATTAACTGAGCAAATGATTCAAAAGGGGAGAGCTGTGGCTTACCAAATAAGTAAATAAAGGCAGGTGGGAGGAGGACAGGTCAGATAAATGCTTTTTACGGGCTCCTCTCGCTTCCCTCTCCCCGGTTCCCGCCCCCGGGCATCCCGGTCCTGGTGGTCGTGGTTTTGGCAGCAACCAGCAGGGCCCATGCGAGAACCTTCGGTTCCTCCTCCCCCACCCCTCCCCTCCCGCCCACATCCTCAAGTCTCCCCAAGTCGACCTCACCCCAGCCTAGTGCTGTGTATCTGTTGCTAACTCTGAGAGTGGCTGAAGCCCCGGGGCGACTGGGCAGCCACCTAATATTTCGATTTATTTAGAAGATAGATGGTTCTCCCCGTCCCCACCCTGCTTCCTGTGCATCGGGGAGAAGCATTTTTTTTTTTCCTGTGGTGTAGAAGCTCCAGTCCTTCAGATCAGCGCTAATGACGGAATTGTTTCCCCGGCTTCGTCTTCTAAACGCAGCAACTTGAGCAGTTGCTCAGATCAAAGCTCTCCGGAGAGGCAAGATGGGAGAAACAATATTTGTTCAAAGGAAGTGAACTCTTCCCTTTAATTACCCTATTCTTCTTTATTAGGATTCCTATTGAATTTTTTTTTGCAAAAAAAAATTATGTTGATTTAACCATAGTGTATTTGCGATGTAAATATATTCCAAGATGAAAACGTCACGGATCAATTGTAAAGGACCCGGATACATAATTTTAAAAAATCAGTTTCAGTGTATATGAGGTTCTCACCCCACTTTCGCTGCTCAGTCAGATTTGTTTATGCAGAATCGACATTTAATAGTGCTAATTGCACTCCAGTTAAATTGCCCTGATTGCAGAAAGGGAAGCAATTTTCGTGCTCTCTGTCTGGGTTTGGAAGAAATTGTTTTATATTCACCTCTTTATAAAGAAGTGGAGATAAGGCACCGGGGCCTTTGCACAAATTGCACTTAGGGGCTGACTGGCAGCATTCAGGCGCTATAATAGAGCATTATTTGGCCGTTTTGAATAATGTAAAGCGTTTGCTGAAAGCTATTCTCCCGAAAATTGCTTTAACTTTTAAAAGGGTGATGATTCACTCCAAACCAGGCCTTTGTTACATTGTCATTATTTCCCCAAATGTTTTAACAGTCAGCTCAACACTTTAGCATAACACATTGATCTTTGTTTAAAAACTAGATTTTTTAGAGGATGAAAAAAAATCTGTCTCACACACACACACACACACACACACACACAAAACAACTGGACTTCTTTGGGAAGATTTCCTTGGGGCCCCATCTTAGAGTTGAAGTGGCCGGGGTGTCGGCCTACGTTCGTCTGGAAGATTTCCCTAACTTTTATTGTGATCCCGACGCGTGTATCTAAAGGAATATCCGAGTGCCCACGTAGAGAATCTGACAGCTGGAACCACATTGAAAACGGCAGGAGGGGGGAGGGGAGCAGAGGAGAAGGAGGAGAAGAGGAAGGCAACCAGGGCTCCCCGAGCCCGAGGTGCCAGCGTGAGCTGTTTTAAATGGTTGACTTGAAAATGTCACTAGTGCTAAGTGGCTTTTCGGATTGTCTTATTTATTACGTTGTCAGGTTTCCTTAAGGAGGGGGTGTGTTGGAGGTGGGGGAGGAGGTGGTAAGGGGAAACCTCCGCGCTTCTCCTACCCGGGCTGCAGTGGGTGAGTCGGAAACGCCTCGCTGCCACTTAACAATCCCTCTATTAGTAAATCGACGCGGAGACTCTACGGGAAGCCGAGCACCAGTCTCCCCTTCCAGGGCAGAAGTCACCTGTTGGGAACGGCTCCCGGGTCCCCCTGCCGGGCTTTCTGGCTCTTCCAGGCTGCCTGGATTCCCCCTTAACCTTCCACACCGAGTGCCCCGAAGCTTTTGACACCTTCTCCACCCCACCCGCTGATTTCCACCAGTCCCCCAGGGCACAGAGCTTCAGGATAGCCGCGGGTCTTCTCACTCTCTTCTTTCTCTGTCACGATTTCCTCGGTGCTTTCGACACCTTAAACCAAAGTGTGTGTATGGGGGGGCGGGGGCATTCTGAGCAAAGGTATTATAACGAAAAGCAAAGAAAGCAACCCATACAGCCCTCCCACCCACCGAATGCACCAGGATGCACCTCGGCTCCATCTTAGGGCCGTGAGAGGACCCAAAGTGGTCGCACTTTTGGGCCAAGAGGTATTGCAAAGAGGAGAGAAAACACTGGGAGCACAGTTCCACTCCTCCTTACTTGCTCCCCTCGGCAACAGCTCCTGTTTTGCACCCAAGCCTTTGGGGTTCGTGGTTACAATGTCTTTTAAAAGGCAGGATGTGGGTTTGGAGGGGAATGCGGTACATTAAAACCAGTACCCAGGTCTGTCCGAGGACGCTGGTATTCCTCTTTCAAAAGCAGCTCCAACTGCCCTGAAGAAGAAAGAGAAAGCAAGACCCAGAAAGAAAAGCAAACAGCCTAGCGATTGCTAAGGGACTCCAGCACGCGCAGTCCTCTGCCCGAGGACACCTCTTTTCACACCGACAAGCTCCGTAGAGGACTTCAGGATGCTTTCAGCCTGCAAAATGTGGAGGCGCCCACGTGTGGCCTTGTCCCCCTCACTCGCGAATGGAGGTGCCCAAGAGAGGCTCCTGGAGCATGTCCACGAAAGCAGGGCGCTGCAGGGGGAAAGCCCACCTCTCAACACGGCGCCTTTGCCGTGCAGAAGAGTCCCGAGGCCCAGGAGGTCTGGAGTGGGAGTGGGTTGAAGCTGGGGCAAGAAAACTCGACTCCAGGCTGAAACGTGACGTGCAAATCTTCGCTGGGTTAAACAAACAGCCGAGCGAGCTGCAGCTTCAGCGGGGGTGGCGGTGGGGGCGGACGCAGCTCGCGCCGGTCTGTGTTTCCAAAGTTGTTACAACGTGAAAATAAGCGGCTTCGTGCAGCTTGCTGTATGGGTTGATGCCTCCCACCCCCACGCCAGCCCCCTGCGAAACCCGGCAGATAATCAGCACTTCCCACTGTTTAGTCGTATTTGACAACTGGGTTAACCTGGTATCTAGGCGCTGGCGAAACGGTACAAAGGGTGCCCTCAATTACCACTAGAAGCTTCTGGTGTGAGTGGCACTTGTATTACCCCCAGGGTCAGAGGCCAGAGCGACAATTAGGAAGTCACTTAGACCTCTGGGGGAAATGGCGCGATGCGCAGGCTCCAGGCCCTCCCAACAAGTCTGTGGGTGTAGACCTGGACGGAGAGGCCTATCTCTCTCCTCTCAGAGGAGCTGTCCTTTCGCGCCCTCTCCTCAATGTGACCCTGGAGTGGGTAAAACCGAATCCAGTGGGAGAAGGAACTGGGTAAAAGACAAACGACAATGATAAAATTGTGAGCGAGAATGATGGATCCCAGCTGAAGTTGTGCTCCGCAGGCAAGAGCCTAGACACACAAAGTGAGCGTTGACATTTCCGTCTTTACTTAGGCCTTGCTGGCGCGGTCTCCGCCTCGGCGCCCCCCACCCCCTAGCCTTCTTTCCCACAAGTGGGGAGTGGACTAGGACTGTCAGTTCTAACTTGCATCATCTCGGGGTGGTTCGGGGGGCTTGTGGCTTGGTCTCACCGCTACTTAAACCTGGCTCCGTGCGTCTGTGTAAATTTTTAATTGCACTGTAATTTCTTCAGTCTCTAGCCCGCGCCTCCCCCCACCCCCCAACACCTCGCTAGCCGCCTTGACTGGCACGCGCCGGGAGCCCTGGCTTGGGCCCCTCGGCGCGTCTGATTGGCTGCGGGGCAGCTCCCGTCTGCTCCGCCTGCGCCCTCATTGGGCGAGAGGCGCAGCCAGCGGCACTTCAAAGCGGGTGCTCCTCGCACTTAGGCTGAGTTTAGCCGGCGGGAGCCTGGAGTCCGCTCGGCGCGAGCGCGGGGACGCGGGAGCTGCGCGGGATCCGAGCAGCTTTCCGGAGCAGCCGTCAGGCTCAGCCCCGCTCCCGGCCCCGCCGCGCAGCCCAGGGACCTGCTATGGCCACGTCTATACTCGGGGTAAGTCGGAAGTGCGGCAAGACATTTGCTTGTTTTAACTGCAGTAAATTTTCGTTATGGCTTCTACGCGTCGGCGGCTCCGGAGAAACTGTTGCTGCCGGACAGCAGCTTCAGCGCCTTTTAGCACTTTCCACATATCTGGGGCTGGTTCTTTACAAGTTATTGAAACCTAGGAGATGCCTTTGTAAGAAAATGATTTGTTAAGCAACGCTTTTTTTTAGGTGGCTTTAAAGAAAACCTAGAGGTTTCTTTTCTTCCCCTGGTGATTTATACCCCATCCCCCCTTGCTCCGGGGATTGTTGCAATTACGCGACAGTGGTGTTTCCAGAAAACAGCCTTAATCGTTTTGCAGTCCATGTAGTCACGTTAACAAACATTTACAAACATTTACACTTCTGTGGCTCCCCAGTTCGCTTGTGACTTGAAATCCATAGCTGGGTCCCTTCTCGGATTCTTGTTTTCATAATCGAGGATGGGGGGGGGGGGCTGTAAACATTAAAAACAACGTTTCCTATTAAAAAAAAAAAAAAGTCAAGTCGTAGCCACCCTTGGAAGCAGTGTCCCAAGTTTCCCCCGCCCCCAAGCCGCTGTTTCGGCCGCCTCCGCCCTCACCCGGTGTTTGTTGTCGTTGTGTTTACTTCCGTGCTTTACCCCGAAGGGCGATTTGGGGGCCTCAGTGAGAGGAGCGGGCTTACGGCGAGCGGGAGGCGAGTTACCCAAGTCCGGCCCTGGGTAGGGGTTGCAGCGGCGGAGACGGGGAGGACTGAGACATCTTTGATTTCTAGCCCCACCGAGGAACAACTTTCCAGCGCCGGGGCTCTCGCCCTTGGGATCGCCTGAGCCCCGCGCGGGGCGCAGCGCATCCTTGGCGAGCGCGCGGGGAGGAGGCGCGAGCCCGGGAGCCACGACTCCCCGGGACCAGCCGCGGGGGAAACGAGGCTGCTCACGGGTGCACTTTGTGTCTTCCTCCCACTTCTTCCTGCCCTCCTTCTCCTTGCTCCCTCCCTCACCCCACCCACTCTAGGAAGAGCCGCGCTTTGGAACGACCCCGTTGGCCATGCTGGCGGCGACCTGCAACAAGATCGGCAACACGAGCCCGCTGACGACGCTGCCGGAGTCGAGCGCCTTCGCCAAGGGCGGCTTCCACCCCTGGAAGCGCTCCTCGTCCAGCTGCAACCTCGGCTCCAGCCTCTCGGGCTTCGCCGTGGCCACTGGTGGCCGCGGCTCGGGCGGCCTGGCGGGCGGCTCGGGCGCAGCCAACAGCGCCTTCTGCCTGGCCTCCACGTCCCCCACGTCGTCCGCTTTCAGCAGCGACTACGGCGGCCTCTTCTCCAACTCGGCGGCTGCCGCGGCGGCGGCGGCCGGAGTGTCCCCGCAGGAGGCGGGCGGCCAGTCGGCCTTCATCTCCAAGGTGCACACGACGGCGGCCGACGGCCTGTACCCGCGCGTGGGCATGGCGCACCCGTACGAGTCGTGGTACAAGTCGGGCTTCCACTCGACGCTGGCGGCGGGTGAGGTGACCAACGGCGCGGCGTCGTCGTGGTGGGACGTGCACAGCAGCCCGGGCTCGTGGCTGGAGGTGCAGAACCCCGCTGGGGGGCTCCAGAGCTCGCTGCACTCGGGCGCCCCCCAGGCCTCGCTGCACTCGCAGCTCGGCACCTACAACCCCGACTTCAGCTCGCTCACGCACTCGGCCTTCAGCTCCACGGGCCTCGGCTCCTCGGCCGCCGCCGCCTCGCACTTGCTCTCCACCAGCCAGCACCTGCTGGCTCAGGACGGCTTCAAGCCGGTGCTGCCCTCCTACTCGGACTCCAGCGCCGCGGTGGCGGCCGCGGCGGCCAGCGCCATGATCTCGGGCGCCGCGGCCGCCGCCGCCGGGGGGAGCTCGGCGCGCTCCGCCCGCCGCTATTCTGGCCGCGCCACCTGCGACTGCCCCAACTGCCAGGAGGCGGAGCGGCTGGGCCCGGCCGGAGCGAGCCTGAGGCGCAAGGGCCTGCACAGCTGCCACATCCCGGGCTGCGGCAAGGTGTACGGCAAGACGTCGCACCTGAAGGCGCACCTGCGCTGGCACACGGGCGAGCGGCCCTTCGTGTGCAACTGGCTCTTCTGCGGCAAGCGCTTCACGCGCTCGGACGAGCTGCAGCGGCACCTGCGGACTCACACCGGCGAGAAGCGCTTCGCCTGTCCGGTGTGCAACAAGCGCTTCATGCGCAGCGACCACCTGAGCAAACACATTAAGACGCACAACGGGGGTGGCGGGGGCAAAAAGGGCAGCGACAGTGATACGGACGCCAGCAACCTGGAGACGCCCCGCTCCGAGTCCCCCGACCTCATCCTACACGACTCCGGCGTCAGTGCCGCCCGGGCGGCGGCGGCGGCGGCAGCGGCTGCGGCAGCGGCAGCGGCGGCGGCGGCGGCCTCGGCGGGAGGCAAGGAAGCCGCGTCGGGCCCCAACGACTCTTAGAGGCCGGGCGAGAAGTGCGAGCGAGCAAGTATAGACACCGAGAGCGAGCGAGAGGTTCGGAGGGCCAGCGAGCGGGGCACGGACGGGCGGGGGCTCCAGGGACGCCCCCCCGGGCCACCACGAAGCGTAGCTGCACCCGGCTCCTCGGCCGCTGCTCGCCGGCCACGCCAGGAGCTACCCTCTGCTGTCCCGGCCCAGACGAGAATCGAACGTGTGATCCAGGAACAAAAGCAAACCGTCCTCCGACACAACACTTTAAAAAACTGCACACATACACAGACACACACACCGGAGACCTACAACCACAAGCACTCACATTAGCGCGCGCTTGCGCGCGTACACACACACACACGCACACACACACACTCTCGCACAAACTTCTCGAGCGAAGAGCAATACACAGAAACGCTCCCTTTTCCCCCACAGCCCACCCCCCCTCCACTAACCCTTCTCTTTCCTTTTCTCGAAAAACAAGCCACCACTCTGCAAAGGACTGTCAGAACATTTGAAAACAAACGGGACCTATAAAAACAGACCCTTTGTGTGGATTATATTATATATAAAATCCTCCAAGTCCTGCTTGATATCTACTTACAATGAGACTTTTTTTTTTCCTAAAAAGGAAGCATCAAAAAAGGCTTAAGGTGAGAAATTAAACTGGAAGTCTAGTGACAGTTTCTCTGTATTTCATAACATCTGTATAAATAGGGTTCAAAAAATTGTGTTCTTTTTTATTTTCTTGTAAATGTTCATTCGAATAGAGGTTTTTTTTGGTGAATTCCTGAAATTCAGGGAGTTTTTTTTTTAATTTTCTGATGCACTTTGTGAAAGTCAGTATATATGTAAAAGATATTTAATATGTTGAGTTATCATTTCACTCAAACACGTAAGTTAAGGTCATCTAAAGAAATTAAATGCGTTTATCTGTATGAAGAAAATCTTGACATCATATTTTCATTTTGGTATTATTAAAGGACTCTGAACAATACACTTCCTTTTTTTTTTAATCCTGTTCCCCTGTCAATAACCTTTACGTGGGTCGACTTTTTTTGTTGGGAAAAAATTCCTTTAATGTTAGTTTTAGGTAATGTAAGGTTTATGTGAGTTATAAAAGCCATAATACATATACGTTTTTGAGAAGTCAAAATTATTTATTTGTATATCAATAGTGTAAATTAAATTGGGTTATAAGTACGTGTAGTTGTATTACTTAATGAGAGAGCTCTCAAAAGGTGACATTTTAAAACTCTGGAGCCCCTAAAATAAAGCAAAGATCCTTGGCAGCTTTAACTGGGGAGGTGCCTACACCTCCCGGAGGGGTCAGACAAAACTCCAGTGGGTTTGTTTGTTTTTAAAAAGCGATTTAAAAACAATCTGTGAAAGGAAAAAGCTTTTTAAAAGAAGTCTTTTAGCTCCCAAGGCCCTCTATGTTGGGAGGCGACTCAGGGGAATAAATCGCTAGAGTCAATACCCCGGAAAAGACATTTCATGCCTAAATGAAAATCTTGTTAAATGTTATTAATTTTGACTTAGAGCACACAGCAGCCCCCTGTGCCTTGTATTCCCTTATTAGGGATTCATGTCTTATCAAATATCTAATTAATCTCCTAGACATCATTTGTTCTGGCCAACTTTATCTCAGCTGGTCCACGGGGAAAACTCCAAATATTCTCCGTGACAAAGCTCCCTTGAAGATCTTTTTAATTGTCTAAATTAACTGCACCAAATTTGCATGTCAAACGGTAAAGGGCAACCTGAGATAAAATGTAAACGTTTTAAAAGCCCCCAAACTAAGCACTTGATTTGATAACTAGGCTTTTTAATGTTATGGAAGACAACTGCTCCTTTCCTTTTCAAAGACGGCTGATCTATGCAAATAGTGAATTGGAAATGCCTAGGTCCCCGCGCCGTCAAATGGCCCTCGCAGGTTATTTGAATATCAGTGGCGCTGCTTCTGAAAAGGTTCAAGGATGCTCTCTGACTTCTTTGTGATTACTCAGTGCGGCGTCTTATTCTGAAGAAAAAAAACTCAGGAATAATTAAAGGCTGGGATCAGGCCTGGGAACACATTTGGGACAGGAATCTCATTTAGACAGTCTCTTTCAAAATAAGGCACAGTTAAATTGACCAGAAGGCAATTATTGAAATGAAAATTATTTTCACTCTCTTTGTCTTCTGACCACCAACTTAACAGCCCCAGTTTAAAAGAGAGGGAGAAGAGAGAGAGAGACGAAAAAGAAAATTGGTAAATGAGATAATTTCGCAATTCGAAAATGTTAATTTAGAAAATAAAGTACATATTTACAGAATAAAAATATTTCTGAAAGGCTCCCCACACAATAGGAAACACAAGCAAAGTCAGCCCCAGTGGAATTTTTTTATTATTATTTTTACTGTCCATCTTGGGAACTTGAATGGAGGTTTGATTTTTAGGGATGAAAAAATAAATTATTGTTATTAACTACCAACAAAATATTTTCTTGCAAACTCTGCTCTGAAAAGCCAAGTAGCAAAGTAGCGATAAAACATGGAGCTAAGGTCCCCAGAGGGGTATTTGCAGCGTGAGGTTCGGTGTCTTCTTCCCTCTCCTCGTTCTCGCGGTCCCCACAGCCTCGGCTACCCCGCTCTTCTTCCTCGAGTTTTTCTTCTCTTTGACCATTTTCTCTCCCCGCTCCAATAGTTCATATCCAGGACCTCCCACCCTAGCCCCCCGCGCGCCGCCCGGGTCGGGCCGGGTCTCCTGGAGAAGCCGGCCGGGGTGCGTTCGCTCCAGGGTCTTTGGGCCGTGGCGCTGGAGGCCGAGAGAGCGTGCCCTGCGCGTTTGGGGGCCGCGGGCCGGCGGCACGGAGGTGAGAGTGTGCTGGGGTTTCCTGAGGTATGAGGGCGCCCGGGCGTCTGTCCCAGGCAGCTTTGTTTCTCGTGGATAATAAAGGCAGATCAAAGGGCCTGGCCGTGCAGGTCCCGCTCGCCGCGCGGCTCCCTCCGCAGCCCAGTGATCAAGGCCTCTGCGCTCTGCCTCTGCCCCGAGGGTCAGCGGACGTCCATCACCGCGGCTCCCGAGAACCGCGGGCGGCGGCCCGGCCCGAGCGTCCAGCCGGGAGACCGGAGCTCGCGGAGTCTGCACCCGAAGGAAGCGGGGCCCCTGCCCCCGGGCCCAAACCGGCATGCGAACACAGATTCCAGTCCCCCCTCCTTCCCACCCTCCGCGCCAGGGGCCCCTGGGGGCGCGGGGAAGCCTTGACCTGAGCGGTGGCGGCCGGCGGAGGCCGAGCAAATTGGAGACAGCGTGCGTGGGAGGGGAGGGCCCGCGAGCCGCGAGACCCGCGCGGTCTGCGCGGGAGGTGGGGCCGCGTCTCCCCAGGGCCACCTCGGGGCTCCGGTCGCCTGGGATGCTCGGGCTCCGGGGCCCGGGAGGAGCGGGCGACCGAGGCAGGGGTCCGGGCGCAGACCCCCGGCGCGGCCTGCAGGCCGGGGTGGGGCGGGGACCGCGGCCTGGGTGTTGGGGGCACGGACCGGGTCTCCGAGTTCTGCGCGGCCCAGCTGAGGGGAAACGAGATTTCGTTTCAGCCGGTCTCTCCCAGCGTTTCCTGTTCTACGGCTTCCTGAGCGCAGTAGAGGCACCGAGAGCTTTTCCTCAGGCCTGCGCCCACCCAGCCCCCAAGCACACCCTCCCCCCGCGGTTACCTTTTGGGGTCTATTCCCGCCCCCCTCCCCCCGGTGGAATGAACTGGAGCCTACCTGATGAGGAAAGAGAGAAAGAGGAAAAATAGAGAAAGATTTTTCTTTCCTCAAAGAGAGACAGCAACGTTATTTTGACGAGATTAGACTGTGCACCTGAACCGCGTGTCTGGACATTCCGTCAAATAGTTCTAAGTCGTGTAAAATTGAATTTCTTGTTATTCAGATGGAAACTTTATTTATTTTAACTCTAATCTTATTTGCATCTATTATCTGTATTCACCAAGGCTCTCTCCCACTACAAAAATGCAGATGAAGTAAATCTCACATAAATCCCGCCCATTTGTGTAATTGGTATACTAAGTGTTTATTTTAAGTGAGAATAATTTAGCTACAAATTTTCTTAAGGAATAACATTCTTAACACATTAAAAAAACTGAAAACTCTGATTTGCTTTTATGTTTGACAGTCGCTCTTGATTCCCTTAAGAAGAGCTCGGCGAGTGCGGCTCGCTGGCGCCATCTAGAGCTCCGGGCCGGGAAGGCCGCGCCGTCCGCGGGGCTTGTCGCTATTAGCGCCTGGAGACCGGCGTTTGCCGCCGAGCAGCAGCAGCCCAGCGAAGCGAGCAGAGAAAAGCGAGTGTTTGTGTACCAGGCGAGGGGGACGAGCCCCGCCATTGAGGGGCCTTATTTAGCAATGGCCGGTATTACTGTTTCCAGGAAGGAGGTCGTTTTGGGAGCGTGCTAACTGAAAATCCAAACAAAACAAAATAACGCCCCGCTTGGCCCAACTCTTAGAATTGTCTCATTTAACACGCCTTTCAGGGTAACTTCAGGGTCTTCCAACTTGGAGTTGAGCACGCTGGGCTCTGTCGGCCGCGACCTGAACCCCAGGACGGGGGCGCCGCAGTGGGCACAGGCCCCCGCGCTCTTAGCCCAAGGACTCGGGATCTGAGGGCTCCCGATCGGCGAGGCCCGCCCGCGTGGACTGGGCGAGACCGACCGGATCCAAGCTGATTAAAGCAGGCCACCAGACCGTCCCACGTCCCTAGACTCCCCTTTGAAGGGGAGGTTAGCGAGGGACCCCGCAGCTTTCACCAGCCGGACCGCGGATGGCCGAGGTCTCCTTTGCCTTGCCGCCGCCCTCCAGGCAGCCGTCCCAACCGAGTCGGTTAGCTGGGGGCTGCCGAGCAGGCCGGGACCTGGAGGGGCGCGCAGGGTGCCCGAAGGCGGCCAGAAACCCCGAAACCCCTCGTCCCAGCCCCTCCTGAAGGGTCCGCACTCCCCACCGGCGGAAACTGACCCCTTGTGTCCCCGCCTTCCCCCCTCCCCCCTTTGAAACCCAAATCTAAAATCGGATAACAGTTGGAGGCGTTGACCAATTTTCTCTCCAGGCTGTGCATCGCCCTCCCCCCGCCGCCCCTTTCCCTCCTCTTCCCAGTCCACTACCCCACCCCTCATCTTCAGACGTCGTGTGGTGGCTTCTTCCCCTCCTTTCTAGCCCCCCCTCCTCCTGCGCCTTTATTGTATTTTGATCTTAAAAGCTACACCTCCAAATCCCGCGCCCAGGGCGGCAAAAGCGCGGTCGCCCGCAACAGCGAGAGTCGGCTAAGACGCCAGGGCGCCCGGCTCCCCGATCTCCAGCGGGGGAGAAGCGGTGCGTTTCCGGGAACTCGCAGCCACCTTTGCAGCGAGTAGCTCGGCTGGGTTTGTATTTGCTGTTTTAATACAAACCCCGCCGCACTGCCTATTTCAAAGATGTGCTAATTACTACTTGGATAGCAGGGCGCAAAGTCCTTGTCCATTTCCCAGTACAAAGTAGGTTGCTAGAAAATTTGAAATTGCCTTTCAGCCTAAAGCTGCCTTACCTGAATGTCATAATTACAGTAATTATGTACATCCAAATTACATGCTAATTAAATTAGAATCAAATCGTTCTAAATCGAAATCAAATGAGGTAGTGAAGAATTAATCAATGACAACATAAATAGAGAGCTTCCTTCAGAGATATTTATTGTAACGATCCAAGGAGGAATTTGATCTGAAAAAGTCACCTGTTTATTTACTTTCAAATTAGTAATCAGTTATTATCCCTTCTCCATAATTTTAACCGTTCCGTGTTATTTACCCCCCACCCTTTCTAGACGCTGGAGTTTATAGAAATATGTATGAGGTAAATACATACAGACATGCCTACCCTATATGTTATTGATATAAATATACACAGTGTGTTTGCAACTCTAGTTAAGGGGAAGGTTTCAGAATGTCCGTGGGGACACAGTCCTCCAGGGCCTGTTCTCTGAGACTCGGGGAAGAAAAACACCTAAGTTTTTTAGATTTTCTAAGATCCCTGCACTGTCTTCCTTTGGAAATTCCTATCAGGGATTTTGCATTGTTTTACAAAAACCTAACCGTTTCTGGGTGGTTCATGTGTAAAAGAGAAGCAAAGTGATAGGTTGTCTCCCCCAGTCCGTTTTCCGCTGGCAGACTGCAGGCTTGGAGTTGACATTCCCATTTTGCCCCAAGAGCGAGAGATTAGCATCAGCGTCCTAAAGCGCCCTCTTCACCTGTGGAGCCGAGCAACGAGAGAAATTCGCTCGCCTCCCTAATCACCGAAGGCGAGTGCACCCTCCGACCTTCGCAGGAGAAACGCGCCCGAGGCCGGGCGAGGTTAGGCGGGAGCCGGCGGGCGTGGGCGCGCGGCGGCATGGGCGGCCAGCCCCCGGGGCGCAGCCTGCTTGGCCCACAGCCTGACGCAGTGGCCGGGGGATTCCTCCTGGGCGGGTCAGGGCCGCCGGCGTGCGGCGGGGGGGCGGGGACGGTGCTGCGGGCTAACCCGGACCCCTTCCCATTACTCTTGGTGGGTGGGGAGTCCCGCGGCCTCTCGGCACGGGAGGCGCATCTTCCAGGAAGGGGACGCGCCCCCTAATTCTCAGCTTTTCCATTTGGGTTTGAGGTGCGATCGGAAGGTGGCCAGACACAGGTCTAGAAGGAAAGCGCCGCAGTTTGCTGGGTGACGTCGCCTCTGGGGCTGGGCAGGGGCAACCCCAGCCCTGGACTCACTCCGTCGCCCTACTCCAGCCCCCTTCCTGCTTCCTTTGGCTTTAGGGCGAGGTCCTTGGAAGCCCAGCTCTGGTCAGCACCTGAGGCCCCGGACCTCCATTTCCTCCATCCCCTCGGGAAGGCCTTGGAGCACAAGGAACGGGGTTTTCCGGGTCTGCGAGTTGGGGGGCAGGCGGCTTATGGGCAGGTTGGGCCGGAGTGTGGGTTTCTTTCCCTTACAAGCGGCTCTTGACTTTCACCTGGCACCTCGCTGTCGTTATTACTGCTCGGTCTTAGGGATGCCAAGTGCCTCGTGAAGGGAGCAGGAAGGCGGGAGGTGATGGGGAGTATCTGCTTCCTTTTCTATCAGCAGGAACTGGTTTTTAGGAGCCTGGGCAGAACTCGCAGTTGCCATTGCACTTCCCAGACCTTAGAGTTTCCTCGGTCTTGTTTCCCACAAGTTTTTTTAAAGAGCGTATCTCCTTTCTGGTCCCAGAAATGTTTCCCAAGGCCTGCAGCGACTGCCTGCCTTTCTTTTTGAGAAGTGGTAACTACCAAGGTTTTCTGAAAGAAAACCTGAAAAAGAGATTCCTGAAGATCCTTGAGCTACTGAAGCTACAATGCAGCTTTCTCCCTGATCTTAAGCACAGGCGGTGGAGGATGTGGCCTCGCCGAACTGCACCCCGATCTACTTCGCCCACTTACCTGGCCCGATGGGCCTTAGGTAGGGAGGAGAGTGAGATGGCGCAGGTGGATTCGGAAATCTTGGAGCTTCAATGTAAAGCACATGAAATGTTCGGTGATTAAAACGGGGAAACGCCGGCTCCCAGCAGCATGGCCTGATGTGATTCACTATCCGCCAGCAGTCTCAAGGAAGAAGAGCAAGAAAGGTCTCTCCAAGCTTTTCAGATAAAAAGCTTTCTTCAGCTTAAAACCGTGTGACTCCAGACAAGATTCCCACTTCACCATTCGAGGTAAGCAGACCTGCCACTATGCTGCGGCCCCCTCTGCCTATTTGGGCACATTTATTAAGTGAAATTGAGACTAACCAACCCCATAGACCTTCAGATAAATAAACAAGTCCTAACCTAGTAACCTGATCTTTCCTGGGCATTTGTAAATCGACAGCACCTCCTACAGGAATTAATTTGCTAGTGTTACATTATGTTAAATGTCAGGCCAGGGAAAGGAGAGGAGAGTGCCCCAGAACCCGCTCCTCAGTGGGCCAGTGCAGTCTCAGGCCCATGGACAAATAAAAAAGGCATACCCAGATTTCTTTATAAGAATTCCTCTAGTAAGCTAAGAAGAATGACAAATATAACCAGACTTTGCTTGTGGTTTTCGAATATATGTCACTGTTGGAAGACTTGAGTTCTTGAATCATAGATTCATTAAACTTGAAAGATGCTTTGACTTTCAGTACTTAGGGGAGTCTCCATACATACAACGAGGCATCCTTTTTATTATGGTGGTTATCTCTGGTTTTTACCTTGTGTTTCAAAAGCAAAAGTAGAATTAGATGTGTTAATCTTTTTCATTTAAAAAAAAAAAAACCCACTTTCAATTCCTTATGCCCATACAAGTATGCAGAACCAATGAATCTTGTTAAAGCTCTTAGGATTCTACGTGAAAATCCCTCAAGTTTGCAAAATTGGAATGCTAGCCCCTGGGGGGCGGTCTAGCACCCTTCCGTGACCCAAGCTGAAAGCCAAACAGCAAATGAACATCTTCCATAACCACACAGGAATTTTTCTCACCGTTAGATGGGTAAGAGTATTGGGGTTACTGGGAGTACTTGATAGTTTCTCAGTCTTAACAATGAAGGACAATTTAAACCAGAGATTTAATAAAAAAAATTCTCATGACCATTTTTTAATGGCCACTTAGAAAGTTAAAGTGGATCACACTTTTGTGAAAGTCAAATGAAAAAAGTGTAAGAAATGACAATGTATTTCTTTAATTCACTTTTAATTACAGGATGTATTTCAACATTTCTCTTCATGAACACTGTATTGGTTTAGAAACCCTTGGAGGCAGTTAAGTATTTCATAGGTTTTGACATTATAAAAATTATAAAGTCTAAAAAGGCATAAGATAGAAAATAATCAGTGCAACACTAATGAACTCAAGGTGTAAATTAGCAGTCTTTATCCATTTCAAATGCATGCTTTTTTTTTAAATGAAGGAAAGGGATCTTTGAGGTGCACGTTAAGTTATTACAGAATACTGTAGACGGAATTCAAGTTCTCCCCCTACTTCAAACTCTCTTAAAAATCTAAGTAATCAAAGGGTTGCTTATGCCTTTCGTTTCTTCTAAACCAGACATTTGTGTGTGTACATTTACATGACAAAGACATATACATCAGACTACATAAAGCGATTTAACTTTCAAACATACATTTTATGAAATTATGAATTTATGAAATTATGACTGACAACCCTCAGTGATTTCATCCAAACTAACCAGATATTTGCATTGTACTAAATAACAGATTTTTTTTCAAATGTGGAACCTTAATAGAAATACTTTGTCCATGTTTTAGAATATGTTTTTTAGAATTGCATGTTACTTATAATTTGTACCAAGAAATCTTTTTTTTTTTTTTTAAGATTTTATTTATTTGACAGGCAGAGATCACAAGTAGGCAGAGAGGCAGGCAGAGAGAGAGAGGAGGAAGCAGGTTCCCTGCTGAGCAGAGAGCCCGATGTGGGGCTCCATCCCAGGACTCTGGGATCATGACCTGAGCCGAAGGCAGAGGCTTTAACCCACTGAGCCACCCAGGCGCCCCAAGAAATTTTTTTCTTTTTTTCTATCACTTTCCTTTACCATATCCTTTGAAGCACAAAGGAAAACTTGCAGCTAAGTTTAAATATGCCTTATATACCTATACTCATAAAATATATTTAATAGTTTATAATAGTCCATTCATGACATTATATAAATGCTTAATCTTTAGAAGTAAAATCCTTAATAGTTGTATGCTAGTAGCAGAAAGGCCACCGGTGGTAGGCAGAATAATGTCCCTCAAAAGAAGTACACGTCCTCATCCCTGGAACTGTGAGTAAGTTAGGTTACGTGGCAAAGGGGAATTAAGGTTGTAAACAGAATTAGGATTAACAATCAGTTTAACATAGGGAGTTTCTCTGGTGGCCCAATCTAATCACGAGGGTCCTTAAAATTAGTGCAAGAGAGATGCAGAATATCAAAATGTCAGAGTGATAAGATGTGAGGACTTAACTTTACCCTAACAAGTTCTGAAGATGGAAGAAGGGGCCAGGAGCCAAGGAATGCAGGCAGACTCCAGAAGCTAGAAATAAAAGCAAGCAAATGGGTTTTCTCCTAGAGCTTCCAGGAGGAACCAAACCTGCTGACATTTTGATTTTCACCCAGTGAGATCCATTTCAGATTTCTGATCTCCAGAAACTGTACATCTGTGCTGTTTAAAGTCTGAGGTAATGGGCAGCATAGAAAACTAATATGCCCTCCTAACGTAAATAGAACAGAACACCTGAAGGGAATTTAAATGTCTTAAGGAAACAGTGATCAAATCCACAAATTCTCATACTAGAGAATTTCAACAATGATTATGCTTTGCTTCAAGTAAATTAGAATTTTAAAAGTAATACATTTGAACAGAAAAAAAACAACAAAAATTAAATTACACCCATTCAGTGTACTATCATTCTTTTAATGATGTTTCAAAACAAAGAAAATGTCACAGAGTTATACGGGGTTTTTCATCTAGGGCACAAGAAACATTTATCAACAGAAAATATTTTTACAGCCCCAAAAGAGATTACTTACAAATATTTTGCGAAGTTCATTCTTATAGGACTCACGTAGTTTTGTAATTGATAGGACAGTTTTCTGGAATGGAAAATTAAAACAGAGCTTTTTTATTAGAAAGACAATAGTATATAATTTAGCCCTTGCCACAGGTACTCAATAAGGGAGTGGAGATCATTTTTATTCCCAGGTAATTGTCACATACAGTCTCTCTTTATTCTCTCTACTTCTGCTTCGTTCTCTTTGTGTTACCCTAGCATGCTGATCTCCTGGGCTCTCTCTGTGCGCTCTTTCTCCTCTGTATACATCTGTGCCATGGCTCCTGGTGTCCCTTCTTCCATTCCGCTCTCCACTGGGACTTCGCTGTGACCGTTTTCTTATTTCTCTTTGCTTGTAACTACCGTGACTTCTGCTTCTGCTTCTCCTACCCCTCTCATCCCTGCTCTGGCTCCTGCTGCTCCTCTCATTTCTTTCAGATCCTCTCCTCTCTGGGCTCCGGTTATGGCTTCTGGACTTTTTGTCAGAATCAGAATGGCTCCATTTGCTATGCTCCCTAGAACTTTCTTGTTTTAAAAACCTAGGCTTTTCCTTGGCCTTTTCTTTGTTATGGTGACTGCTAGAAAGTTCTTCATGAAGTTTTCTCTTCTTAGACTTGTCCTTCTCTTCACAATCACTGTTGTTATTCCCTGAACACTTATTTTTCTTTCTTTTCTTCTTTTGTATTTTCTTTTCTTTGTTGTCACTCTCACTGCTGCTTTCTGAAGTCTCACTGGAGGAGGAGGAGGAGGGGGAGGAGGAGGATGAAGAGGAGGAGGGGGACCTATTTTTATGTTTTTTGTGTTTACTTCTGCTCTTCTGAAGCTTTTTCTTTTTTCTATCTTTTTTCTTTTTCTTTTTTTTCTTCTCAAGCCGGTCTAATTTCCTATTATTGGAAAAATAGTAACATACTATGTAAAAATAGTCCTTTGTTGACAAAAATAAAGTTTTAAATAGACAATATATTTTCCTTGACACTACTGAAAATAGTATTCAAATATAAATGGATTCTTTATTAAATGAGTTTTCTTTTAAATTGTTCAAGTCACACATAAAAATTAAATACGTTAAGTCAATTCTTTCACTACACTTTCTCCAATAGTAATGACTATTAAAAAAAATTCTTACTGAATCAGAATTTGAAATTATATAGCACTCTAAATAAAGTCATCCTGACCTCAAGGAAGCTTTATAACATTAGTTACATGCTAATGTAAACTCAAATATGTAGCTATAATCAAATGAAAATTAATGATATGTATTTATTATTATTTTTTAAGATTTTATTTACTTTTTTGACAGAGGGAGACACAGTGAGAGAGGGAACACAAGCAGTGGGAGTGAGAGAGGGAAAAGCAGGCTTCCCACAGAGCAGGGAGCCCAATGTAGGGCTAGATCCCAAGACTCTGAGATCATGACCTGAGACAAAGGCAGACACTTAACTACTGAGCCTCTCAGGCGCCCCATGATATGTGCTATTTTAAAGTAGGGAAATACTAATCAATATTACATTATCAAAACTGAAGGGCATATTCTCCAGAAATTCTAAAGAAGAATACACTTTCAAGTTTTTTGTATTCTTTTGTTATATAATCCCATACTAGTTTTCAACAACTGTTTAGATTTAAAAATTAATTAAATTAAGACAATTTTAGGGGCACCTGGGTGGCTTAGTCGTTAAGCGTCTGCCTTCAGCTCAGGTCTTGATCCCAGGGTCCTGGGCTCGAGCCCTGCATTGGGCTCTGGGCTCAGCAGGAAGCCTGCTTCTCCCTCTCCCATTCCCCCTGCCTGTGTTCCCTCTGTCGCTGTGTCTCTGTCAAATAAATAAATAAAATCTTAAAAAAAAAAATTAAGACAATTTTATTAAGGCATTCTGAATTTCTAAAGAGTATTTCACATTCCGAGAAGAGTAACTTGTTTGTGTGTTTGAGCTACTCTGAAATAAAAATGTCTTCACTGAGGGTTCTGTCCAGCCATTCTCAAAATCCACAAGCTGAAACATCATGAGCTCCCTCTACTGGACTCAGCAAACATTTCTTGGATTCTTTAATCCAGAGGTGGTCTGTTTAATTTCTTAATTTACCTTAAATTTAAACATTTTTCAGCATTCCTCATAAAATCTTACAAAAAGAGTAACACATGGCTCACAGTGTTTTATGGGAACAAACTGTGTGCAAAGATATATAAAAATCTATTATGAAAAGTAATGCCTACAAATAAAGCTATTTCCAAACTAAATGTTGTAGAAAGAACAATGATTTTGTACCATAATCTGAATATAATAATCTTATACTCATTTTTGTATTATTGAAAGAAAGACAAAATTGTATTACTATAGCTGAAGAGCAAATCAGTAGATGTGATGCATGGTTTAAAGTAGTTTCGTAAGCTCTTAGGATCAGAGTTAAACATGGTACTACGATAAATACAAGAAAAAATAGCTGAATCCATTAAATATACACTTTTTAATTACCTGAGAAGTTTCTGCTTTTGTTTGGTTGTCAGTGACTTTAAAAATTCGACTTCTGGATCTTCTTCACCTTCACTTGCAACATATTCCTGAATCAACAAAGACATCAATAAATTGCTAGACTGCAAAACAATTAGTTATCAGATGGGAAGGAAAACATAAATAAGAAATTTTGTGTTAGGGACATACTATAGATGAGTATGACATCCTGGATTGGGAAGTAGGTGGTAGGGGACTAAAAATTTTTTGTAGTCTGCCTACCAAGGAGGATCATAGCACACTAAGAGGTGAAGATAACTGCTTTGTCAGTATTAACAAACTTTATCAGGAAGAGGAAGACAGAAAACATAGGTAAAACACAGATTTATAGCATGGCTCCTACTCTCCATCTCTTGAGTTTGAATTTAAACACTTAAGCATTTAAATATTTTATTTTTAACTTAATGAAATGTTAAAACCAAGAAGATCATGAACTTTATTTACTATTTATTTATTATTATTTTAAAAGATTTATTTATTTGACAGAGAGAGAGAGCACAAGCAGGGGGAGTGGCAGAGGGAGAGGGAGAAGCAGGCTCCCCACTGAGCAGGGAGCCTGATGGGCGCTGGATTCCAAGACCCTGAGTTCATCACCTAAGTTGAGGGAGACTCTTAACTGACTAAGCCTCCCAGGCGTTCCTGATCATGAACTTTTTAAGAAGGTCAAAACATCCACAGTTTTAGCCTTTATAAATTCAACAGTACATTATCAAGTATATACCAATGTATCAACAGTATAGATATTTGATTATATAGGTTATATGAATAGTCCTTAGCAGTGTTTGGAAAGTAATGTGCCTCTTCTCAGAGAACCACAAGTTTATGCCAATGGGAGTCTGAGTTTTAGTGTCAGTTCTGTCTCTAAACAACCACCTGAGCCACAAAGGCAAACACTTCTCTGGGCTCCAGTTTCTTCATTAAATAAAATAATTTACGGTTAAGATATCTACAACCCAGCAACCATTTTTCTGGATCTACGTACAGTTTAATAAATTAAGTTTAAAGTATTTTCTATAATTTTTAGGAGTTTTCTTCCATACACTACTTCTCATTGGTTCTATTTAATTTAAGTTAACAGAGAGGGAAAAAAAACCTCATCACCAGTTCGTAGAGATTTTATCCACATAAACCTGGAGCAGTTTCATTTATTAAAATACGGTTTAAAAACAATTTCTCATTTAGGTTAAAATAATAAAGAATCAAAATCAAAATACATTTTAGGCATTTTCTTTGCTCTATCTTGCTTTCCTATGGATATATGCATATTGGAAAACATTAAGTAGCAATTCACAAGCAATCACATTTAGATTTATAGACATTTTCAGCTTACCGATAAAAAGATCATTACCTGTGATGGATCATTTGCGGTCAAGTTTCTCCCCAGTACATTTCGTTTCAGTGCAAACCCACTGTTTCTCATCTCCGCTATTAGCTCCGAGGGGTGCATCGATGGCCCTGTTCACAAAAATCGCAGTTTGAATGTATCATTTATATCTCTCTACCTTTTTTGGACTCCACAGTAGGAATGCAGTTGAAGCTTTGTTAAGTAAAATCACAGCTAAATCAACTCAATAATCTTCTGCTGAGCAAATAATCAGATATGATTTTCTAAAACAGCAGTCTGGAGATTCAGAATAGAAAATAATTGCATTTTTCTTTACGTGCTAGGGGATTCTCTTCTTATGTAACTTTGTCACATTGAAAAAGCTACATTTAGATGTTATCTGCTTGGCGGTTTTTAGAATAAAATCAAAGAAAAATGATAAAAAACTGCAATTAAACTTTAAGTTATTCTCGCAGCAAGAATTCAATTTTAAAAAGATACTTTTAAAGGTACCTGAGCAATTTATTATTGTAGTTTCCAATTCAAAATTCCTCCTTATTTATCAAACACCAACACTGAATACACTGCCATGTGGTTGCTAATTATCAACAGCACACACACAACCAAACACGTATGCATGCATGCACACAACACGCACACGATAGGTCACTATTAAGCACTTTTGTTAATCTCCCATATATACACTCAGAGTCTGAAATGTCTAGCTATCAGTTTGGGATTGGTGACAAACAATTTTAGGCTAGCTATGGGTGTGTGTCTGTGTGTTATATTTTTCACAAACTGCTATTTCCATTTTCGCAAAATCTCAAATTGAAAAGCAAACTCCTTTTTGGTCACATAATATATACTAAAGATAAATAACATGGACCAACGATAGATACAATTAAAAAATGATTTTTAAAATGTCTGTGATCTTCCCGCAAACATTATGTTTACCATATGGAAGGAGAGACCCTGTCCTCTTTCTTTCGTATTATTTCAATTTCATTTTGTTTTCCCTGCTGGTAGCACATTAAGGACAACATTTCACGAAGCCTTGTAAAGTTTCTAGCCTAAATTATTTATACTCTCTTAAATGAGCTACCCTGGGTAATCTATCTGGAATATAAGGAAGAATAAGGCAGTTCCTGCCAACAAGGAATTCATAAAGAGGGGTGGGGGATAGAAAAACTTCAAAAAACAGATTCTCTAGTTTTTTTTTTTTTTTAAGATTTTATTTATCCATCTGACAGAGAAAGAGAGCACAAGTTAGCAGAGAGGCAGGCAGAGAGAGAGGGGGAAGCTGACGAGGCTCCCTGACGAGTAGAGAGCCTGATGCGGGACTCGATCCCAGGACCCTGAGACTATGACCTGAGCCAAAGGCAGAAGAAGCTCAACCCACTGAGCCACCCAGGCGCCCCACAGATTCTCTAGTTGTTTGTTTGTTTGTTTTTAAGATTTTATTTATTTATTTGACAGACACAGATCACAATTAGGCAGAGAAGCAGGCAGAGAGAGAGGAAGGGAAGCAGGCTCCCTGCAAAGCAGGGAGCCTGATGCGGGGCTCGATCCCAGGACCCTGGGATCAAGACCTGAGCTGAAGGCAGACACTTAATGACTGAGCTACCCAGGCACCCCGATTCTCTAGTTTTTTATTAAACACTTCATCTATTTTTCTTTTCACTGCTTTATTGGTCTTTTACTAGTTATTTGCATATTCACCTACATGTTATCATGGAAAACAGAAGACAATAACATTCAAATCTGTTCACTTGTCAGTAGCATCTTTGGCTAAAAAATTTGGCCGGAAAAGATCAGGTGTATGTTAGTATCCTTTATTAAGATCTATAGGCTTTACCATTTATTCTATTCATATTATCAAGAACAACTGAAAGTAGGAACATAATTTTATAAAGTAGAAAATGCTTTCTGAACTGTCCAAGCTATATTTCCTGGTTAACAACTTTTTTTGATGTCAAATGAATTCAGCAAGCAATCATGCTAAAACTTAGGTTAAAAACGACTCCAGTAAAGGGCCAAAGAGCTTGGCCATTATGATGAGAGGTTACTAACTTACCAAAAGATGTGTAATTTTAACAAGAAGTTTTGTTTTTGTTTTTTTTTTTTTTTTAAAGATTTTATTTATTTATTTGACAGAGATCACAAGTAGGCAGAGAGGGGAGGGGAAGCAGGCTCCCCACTGAGCAGGGAGCCCAACGTGGGACTCAATCCTAGGACCCTGGGATCAAGACCTGAGCCGAAGGCAGAGGCTTTAACCCACTGAGCCACCCAGGTGCCCCTTAACAAGAAGTTTTTAAAAAAACACGCTTTTTACATTTTCATTATAGTTACGATTACTTTAAGAAAATGATCTCCCTTTAGCCAGTCTGACAGATTATATAGAAAGAGAACCAAACAGGACTCTTGCAGCATTTATACTGCTCTAAAACGTCAAATGAACTCTGTGTGGTACATATGTTTGGCATACACTCCCACACTGTAAGACTAAAAACTCAGGGAACCACCTGACAAACAGTATTCAATAAATAGTAACAATTCTTTTGCCAGTAGCTATAAAATGTTTATGATTATTTTGACATATTCTTTATAATTAAAAAATGCTTTTAGTAATATTTCTTAAAATCTAGTCTTATTCATATATATATTTAAGATTTTATTTATTTGACAGAGAGAGAGAGATCACAAGCAGGCAGAGAGGTTCCCGTTGAGCAGAGAGCCTGATGCAGGGCTCGATCCCAGGACCCTGAAATCATGACCTGAGCCGAAGGCAGAGGCTTAACTGAGTCACCCAGGCGCCCCAAGATTTTTATGTATTTATTTGACAGAGAGAGACACAGCAAGAAAGGGAACACAAGCAGGGGAAGTAGAAGAGAGAGAAGCAAGCTTCCTGCTGAGCAGGGAGTCTGATGCGGGTTTGATCCCAGGACCCGGGGATCATGACCTGAGCCGAAGGCAATTGCTTAATGACTGAGCCACCCAGGCGCCCCTCATATATATTTTTTAATAATACAATATTTTATATTTTTGTCTAACTATGTTCAATGGAGCAAACTAGGAGAAATCACTGTTGGAAACATTAATCTAGAGGAGTGGATAGCTTATATGCTCTTATATTTAAACTATTTCCCAATACAGCCTTTTCCTTAATGTTGGCAACACATTTTGTTTTTTCTTTAGCTGGCATATTTTATTTATTTTTGAATATTTTTATTTAAATTCAATTAATTAACATATATTATTAGTTTCAGAGGTAGAGGTCAGTAATTCATCAGTCTTATATAATACCCAGTCCTCATTACATCAAGTGCCCTCCTTAATGTCCCTCACCCAGTTACCCATACCCTCACCCCCCCTTTCATATATTCTTATATTTAAACCTTCTACCATCAAAAGTTCCGGGTTTCGAAGATGTGACAAGTCAGGTTTAATTAAGATATATTTAGCAAGATACCTTTGTACTTTCCTGTTGTGACAGTGGCTATGAAGACTTAAACTGACAGAAATGACTCCAGCTCTCTGAGAACTCAAAATTTAGTTGATATAACAGATTATATAGATATGTTGAAAAAATAGATTTTACAAATATACTCAAAATGCAAAATGACTACTTTCATGTATAGTGCCTTAATAATTTAAATTACAACTGGATTTGGGACTCAGGAATGTTTGGTTTGCTCTTAGATTTGCTATGGTTGAAGAATTCTAGAGAATTCAGGAAAAGGGCTTTTGTTTTAAGATGTCCATTTGTGAAGGCTCTTTTCTAGAGTACTTCAGTCAGGCTGGATTAAACCTCTAGAGCACGAAAACCAATGTTAGAACTTAGAAAAGCAGATCCACTGAAGAAATTGTTTTCAACATTCACTGATTCTGCAAACCCTTTGCTGTGATACTGATTGTGACTTTGGTATTCAGCTCCATGTCCCAATTAGACCTAGACTATTTTCTACTAGAAAAATACCTTGAAGTCAGAATCTCAGGTAAAAAAAATCCCAGAAGGTGAATTACGTTATAGAAAATCATGTTTGTAAAAGGCCTAATCTATTCATTTAGAGCATTCCTTTTTATAGAACTAAGCAAAAGTAATGGAAGGTAAAAAATATTCCATAGTAAAACAGATGTTTTATCAGAGAATAATATAGGAAGTCAAAAGTTCTGGCTATGAGAAAGGCCACATCACTGACTTCACAATTAGCAGTCCCAAGTGACTCCCATAAACGGCACAGGAGAGAGCTAAATGCTTTGGGTTTCCCTGCCAGCACTAGGTCCGTCTGCTCTTCCCAAGGACAGATGTATCTTCCTTTCAAAGTTCATCATTCCTTTCAAACGAAACATTCTACAGTTTCATGGTATTTGGCGGGAGAAGGGAGGGCCCTGAACTGTGCGTTAGGTAAGGTTTTATTACAAATGCCTTTTACTCCTTCCCCTAAATTGAACACAATAATTTATGGGATGTTACTGTTTGTTGAAAGTGTCTGCTATTCCAAAAGTGAATATAGTTTTGTTTGCTATTAGTGTGGTGATGGGGCGCCTGGGTGGCACAGTAAGAGCTCCTGACTCTTGGCTTCCGCCTGGGTGGTGATCTCAGTGCGGTCGACTTCCTGTGTTGGACTTGGGCTCAGCGCAGGGTCAGCTTGGGATTTCCTCTCCCTCTGCCTCCTGCTGGTGCTCTCTCTCTACAGTAAATCTTAAAAATAAATAAATAAATGAAGTGGTGGGGCGCCAAGGTGGCTCAGTCAGGAATAAGTGTCTGTTGATTTCGGCTTAGGTCGTCATCTTGGGGTTGTGAGATGGAGCCCTGTGTCAGGCTCTGTGCTGAGCATGGAATCTGCTCCAGGTTCTCTCTCCCTCTCCCTCTCCCTCCCCCTCTGCACTCCCCCCTGCTCACTTCATTCTCTAAAATTTATAAATAAAATCTTAAAAAAATAAGTGGTGATAAATTTTTTTTCTTCTCATTGTGTATTTTAACTTTATACAGTGAAAATCTTCAAACCTAACGAGAATAATGTAGTAAGTCCTAAGTACTCCATACAGAGCTTCAACAATTATCAGTGTTTTGTCATTCTTATCACTTCAACATCCTTTTTTTTTTTTAAGATTTTATTTATTTATTTGAGAGAGAGAAGCAAGCATAGCAGGGGGAGAGGTGAGGGAGAGAGAAAGGGAAAAGCAGACTCTCTGGTGAGCAGGGAGCCCAATGTGGGACTTGATCCCAGGACCCCAGGATCATGACCTGAGCTGAAGGCAGACGCTTAACTGAGTCACCCAGGCGCCCATCCTTTCTTTCTTTTTTGACAGAGTTATTGACAGAGATTTGATAAACCTAGATTTTATCTGACAGATAAAATCTCAGGTATCACTTTGGTATTTAATCACTAATAAACAGGGAGAATTTCTTAAAAACAAAACCCTAACAACACCTTTACTACACCTGTCCATACTGACATTTTGAAAATATCATCTGATACCCAGTTAACATTCAGGTTGTCTCAAAAGTATTTTCACAGTTGGATCCAAACAAGGTCCACACACAGCATCTAGTTCACGTATCTCTTAAATCTCTCTCTTTTTAAACTGAGGTGTAAGTGATACGGTGCTCGCTTCGGCAGCTCATATACTAAAAATGAGGTGTAAGTGACACATACCTTAAGTCTGTTTTAATCTAACAGAAATTTAATATAATAGAAAACCACGCCCACCCCCTGCCTGCTTTCATTTGCTGAGAGAATGGGGTCATTTGTCCTATAAATTTCCCATATTCTGGACAGTGATGTCATTTAATGTTCTTCTAGTCACTGTATTTCCATAAGCTGGTAGTAAGATCTAGATGCTTATTATTCTGGCATTTTATACCATATACTTTGGAGGAATACACAGAAAATCTTCTTAAATTTAGATTTAGAAAAATGACACTTGAAACAAACACATTTCTGGCTAGTGAACTAGACTAAGGAAAAAAGGCTGAGACTTCAACCCAGTATGTTTGCTGTTATCACGTAGTCATAGTGACAATGGTAAACCTTAAAAATATGCGTTTTAAAATAAACCCCAAACATTATCACAAATAAAATATATTATGATTCTTATTTCCATGAAAGTACAACCTTCTTTCTTTCCTAAAATTAAACTGTGTCTAGTAAAAAAGCCACTCCCTGTTACTAAATGTACAAAGGACAAACAGAGACACTAGTTATAGTACATGACTGAGAGGGCGATCTGGGCTAGTGGGAATTATCAAGAATTTTATATATGATTTCTAGTATTACCTAACCCTTTTGCTTTTAAGAAAGCTTATAGAAAGTTATCTTAAAAAAAGGCTGAAAAAGGGGGCACAGTAGGAACATGCAGCACAAGTCCCAGGGAAAAAGTGAACAAAGCTATTAATAAAGTGTGTGGGTGATTTTTATTTATATAGATGAGAATGTTTTATGTATGATTTTCTAAAGGTTATGCAAGAACCAATTGTACTGAATTGCAATAAAACTGCTCCATACTGGGAATTTTCCTGACACACTGCCAGTTCAGCTTAGTGGAGGCTGGAAACAATAGGGTTTCTTATTGCCCTTATCCCAAGTTCATACTGAAGACAGCTAATTTGATCTATATTAAAACATACAATGTAAAAGCAAAATTAAACATTTCATTTTAGTCTGCGTGTCTAGAAAATACACAAAAACAAGGAAAAATAAAACCTCTCTTATTGTATGCCAGTAAAGAACACTATTTATTTAAAAAAAATCTTTCCTTAACAGAATAGTTAAAAATATATGACTTACATTTGATTATATCTTCAACTTAAGCTATATGCAAATATTTTGGTGATGATACATCCAGTGATAATAAAGTGAATTCATAGTCCATAGAAGACTAAGAAAAATAATTTGTGCTGTGATGAACATGAAGTATTAGAAGTTAGCACCATGTTTTAATTAAATTTTAAGACTATGAATGCTCCTGAGAGAGAATGAGAGCTCTTGAGAATTATTCATCCATGAACCTCAAAAACATTATGTTGAGTCAAAGAAATCAGACACAAAAAATACATATGATTCCATTTATATGAAGTTAATGAACAGGTAAAAGTAACATCTGAGATTTAAAATTAGAAGAGCAGTTGTGGGTGGAGGCGGCTAACTGGCAAGGGACAGAATCTTATTTTCTAGTTTATGGTAATACTGTGCTCTATATCTTGTCAGACATTGGTTACATACAACTGACAGACTCAAACTCTATACTTAAGAAGCAACACATTTTATTTCTTATTTATTTATTTATATAAGATTTTATTTATTTATCTGATAGAGAGAAACAGAGAGAGAGAGGGACCACAAGCACAGGGAATGGGAGAGGGAGAAGCAGGCTCCCCGCTGAGCAGGGAGCCCGAAGCGGGTCGTGATCCCAGGACCCTGGGATCATGACCTGAGCTGAAGGCAGATGCTTAATGACTGAGCCACCCTGGCGCCCACACATACATATATATATATATATATATGTATATATATTACGTATATATACATAATATTTTAAACCAGTCAACAGCAAATACTCAATGACCATGTTATTATAGACTCTCACTACATTTCTATATCACATCTCTAACTATGGAGAGAGCCCGGGACAGGAAATTTCAAGTAATGCATCCCAACTATATAACACATTAAGTGATTTATTTTTTATTTTTTGTAAAGATTTTGTTTATTTGACATATACAGAGACAGCAAGAGCAAGAACACAAGCAGGGGGAGTGGGAGAGGGAAAGCAGGCTTCCCGCCGAGCAGGGAGCCCAACGTGGGGCTTGATCCCAGAACCCTGGGATAATGACCTGAGCAGAAGGCAGATGCTTAATGACTGAGCCACCCAGGTGCTCTAGAAAGTGATTTTAAAAATCAGTATGTATTAATGAGATATTATTTTATTTCATTAGGCCTCTTAGCGATAGAGAATGGAGAACTCAGTTTTTGCCTTGAAGCTTATAATCTTTTGGGGAACACCAGTTCATATCAAATAACAGGTAAAATATAAATTGTAAATCTGTGTTATGAGTTATATTCAGAAAAGATGATAAACAATTATGTAAACTGTACAAGGCACTGGGATACAAAGGTAAGTAAGATACAGTCCCTAATTCAGAAAAGCTTGGACTTTTTCAGGAAAGAACAAGAAACTGAGTTTGGTTTTCAAACTCTCATACGAATTAGAAAAAGGTAAAAAGTAGGACATTTTAAGTGAGTGGAACATGATGAAGGTTGTTAACTTCATTAAGTTTGATTTGCGTAGCAGAATTAACATTTACTAGGTGGACTACATTTCATTCATTTTCCTTTTCCAGGTAATCACTAGCTAACTTCCTTTACTTGAAGATAGCAGACCCTGAGTAGATAGAATGATGTTAAGTAGGAAGAATCACGTAAAAGAGAGTTCTGAGGGCGCCTGGGTGGCTCAGTGGGTTAAAGCTTCTGCTTTCGGCTCAGGTCATGATCCTAGGGTCCTGGGATTGAGCCCCGCATCGGGCTCTCTGCTCAGCAGGGAGCCTGCTTTCCTTCCTCTCTCTGCCTGCCTCTCTATCTACTTGTGTTCTTTGTCTGTCAAATAAATTAAAAAAAAAAAATTAAAAAAAAAAAGAGTTCTGACTGTGATCTGAGAATCTTTTTTTTTTTTTAAAGACTTTATTTATTTATTTATTTGATAGACAAAGATCACAAGTAGGCAGAGAGGCAGGCAGAGAGAGAGGGGGAAGCAGGCTCCCTGCTGAGCAGAGAGCCCAATGTGGGGTTCGATCCCAGGACCCTGAGATCATGACCTGAGCCGAAGGCAGAAGCTTTAACCCACTGAGTCACCCAGGTGCCCCTGTAATCTAAGAATCTTAATACACCTTGGAGGTTACGGAAAGCATAGCCCCCGCTGCCCCCACACATCCCTTTACAGAGCAGAGTCATTTACTGATAGAACAGGATTACAATTAATTTGTTAATGTCAATGGACTTTCAATACCTAGTCACAGTAACAACAAATTTAAGCACTGAATTACAATTAGTGCTTATAAGTAGTTAGAAATGCTTAACCATTGGTAATCACTTAGCCAAAATTTAAAGTATTAGTCAAGAGCACCGGGCACCTGCGTGGCTCAGATGGTTAAGCATCTGCCTTCGGCTCAGGTCATGATGTCAGGGTCCTGGGTTGGAGTCCCACATTTGGCTCCCTGCTCAGCAGGGAGCCTGCTTCTCTCTCCCCCTCTACTACTCTCTCTTTGCTCTCTCTGTTAAATAAATAAATAAAATCTAAAAAAAAAAAAAAAAGAGCACCCTTTTGACTTTTGAAGCACCATGACTTACAAGTTTTACTGAATTATCTCTTCAATAAGTCAATATTTCTTTTCAGCTAATTAGCTTCCACCTGCATTAAAAAAAAAAAAAAATTGGTTCCCGACTGATCAACTACATAAAGAAGAGAAATGGTGCCTAACTTCACTTATTTTGACATCAATCCTTTATTTATTAGTTTTTAGTATCTGCCTACTTTAGGAGTTTAGCTTTTTTTTTTTTTTTTTTAAAGTAGGCTCCATACCCAATGTGGGCTTGAACTTATGACCCTGAGAATTGCATGTTCTACTGACTGAGCCAGCCAGGTATTCCCAGGAGCTTAGCTTTAATAAGATTCTGGTAACACAAACACTTTTTCTGCAGTAGAATTATGTTGGAGAATTAAACAAGCAGAAGGCAGAAGGTGTAGGTCTATCTTAGTAGCTATGCTGGTAGGATTTAACTTCTTCGAGGAGTTGTATAAGGTAACTCTGTAACAGATTCAGGGAGATTTGCCAGATGGGCAACTAAGTTTATCATCTTTCTTTCTACAGAAAGTCCCTCTAGCATGCCTCCTACGTATCTTTCTGGCAAAGATTATGATTAATTATTTTTTGAAATTTCCCAAACATATTCTCAAGTGGCAAAATGTTTTCAACATAAAAAGTTGATGAAGGGGCACCTGGGTGGTGCAGTCAGTTGGATGTCTAACTCTTGGTTTTGGCTCAGGTGGTGATCTCAGGGTCATTAGATTGAGCCCCATGTTGGGCTCAACGTGGAGTCGGCCTGGGTTACTCTCTAACCTCTGCCCCTCCTACTTGCTCTCTCCCGTGTGCATGCTCACGCTCTCTCTCTCTCTCTTGCTCTCTCTAAAATAAATGAATAAGGGGCACCTGGGTAGCTCAGTCGTTAAGCGTCTGTCTTCTGCTCAGGTCACGATCCCAGGGTCCTGGGATCGAGCCCTGCAATGGGCTCACTGCTCAGCGGGAAGCCTGTTCTCCCTCTTCCACTCCCCCTGCTTGAATTCCCTCTCTTACTGTCTCTCTCCCTCTCTGTCAAATAAATAAATAAAATCTTAAAAAATCAATCAACCAATCAATCTTTTAAAAAAAAAGGCTGATGAGAAGACGAAGAGCAGCATATAGAAGCTCTATTGTGGAAAACTATTAGTGTTATGGTTTAGTGTAACATTCTTCATGGAAATTAAATCAAGAGTCAGGGAAAATTAGGTAAGGAACAGAGCATTCGTAGGCAAACAAATTTTTGTAGTAAGTGTAATATGTTACATATAATAATATATTCCTCAATTTAAACTATTTATTCATTTTCATATTGAATGAAACACACTAAAAACCACAGAGTAGACAGAATTCATAGAGACATGTCAAACATACCTACCTAACATCACTTTAGCCATTTGTGGTATGACTGGTTCTGAGACTCAGACATTATATAGAAAAAGAAATTCTGTATTTGTCAAACCATCCAGTGGCACGCTTTTGAATTTGTAATTTTAAATTAAAAATGTGAAATTTGCCACATTAAAAATGTGAAATTTGCCATATTATATGCAGTTCTAAATATTTTTAAAATTATAGCTAAGTTAAAAAAAATGGCAGAACTTTAAATATATAGCAACTTAAGCCTAAAAAACCAAAAGTCAAATAATTAGTACAATATGAAACTAATGTTAACAAATCTGGGCTCGATGTTTATTCACTACTATGCTGCTTTAACAAATTTTAGATTTTGGTACAATATATGAAGAGCTTGAAAGTCCTCCCATCCTTACAACAACAAAGAGCTGAAAAAACTGAAAATCAACAAATCTTCTTAGAGGTATTAGAGAATTGAGGCCACAAGGTAAAACACTGCTTCTAAAACAGAAGAGACAGGCAATACAGAGAATCACAGTTTAACAGGATCAGAAACCACCAGTGGAGTCAGCAACTACTAGAATCCTTAAAAGAATAATATACTATAGTTGGACTGAGCATGGACTAGCCTGAGAACTAAAAACACTTTAATGAGTTTTACTTCCAGGAGCCTCACCAGATTCTCACTGTGAATATAGTCCCCTTGTACTTACCTTCCAACAGTATGAAGGGAAAAGTAACCATTTTGAAATATGCCCAGAGTATTTTGTTATCCTGAGCATATGCTTATTCTCAAGGGACACTATTTTACCAGAGCCTAACTAACCTACATGGAAAAAAAAAAGAAGCTGTGAAGTAGGGAAAAAAGCCTGAGAAGCACCTGTTAAGGTTATAGCCCAGCAGCACAGGCTCACTAAAAGAGTGAGACTCAGGAGTACTTGACTGCCTCAGTTGGAGGAGACCTTGATCTTGGGTCATGAGTTTGAGCCCCATGGTGGGTGTAACAATTACTTAAATAAATAAATAAAAATAAACCTTAAAAAGGCAAAGAATGAGGCTTAGTCATGGGATTCCCCTCCCCCTATACATTATCACCATATCAACAGGGCTCCTGTAGAGGATACCTGTAGAGGAGATTACAACTGAATCAAGGCTCAGACTCTTATATGTTATAAAGAAGCAGTCTGTAGGGAAACCAAAAGATAACGGGGGAAACAAAAACAAAGACACCAGAGGAAATTTAAGACCCTGACATCTACAGCTACAACAAACTGTAAATACAACCTAGTTTCTAGCCAGATAAAGACTTCTTTACCTCAATTTCATCTACCTGATACTACATCATGTCCAGCTTTCAACAAAAAAGTTACAAGTATGCTAAAAGACAAAGCAAGCATCAGAATCAGACTTAGCTATGATGGAAATTCTGGAGTTATCCAATTGGGAATTTAAAATAAGACTAATATGGGACGCCTGGGTGGCTCAGTTGGTTGGACGACTGCCTTCAGCTCAGGTCATGATCCCGGAGTCCCGGGATCGAGTCCCACATCGGGCTCCCAGCTCCATGGGGAGTCTGCTTCTCCCTCTGACCTTCTCCTCGCTCATGCTCTCTCTCACTGTCTCGCTCTCAAATAAATAAATAAAATCTTTAAAAAAAAAAAAAAATAAAATAAAATAAGACTAATATGCTAAAGGCTCTAATGGACAACATGGAAAAATAGATGAGTAATATAATAAGCAGAGATAGAAACTCCTAAGAAATAATCTAAAGGAAATGCTAGAAATAAAAAACATTAACAGAAATGAAGAATGCCCTTGATGAGCTCATCAGCAGACTGGTCAGTAAGAAATATAATATTACCTACGTAAGACCGAACTATATGTTGTCTACAACACACCCACGTTTGTGTGTGTGTGTGTGTGTGTGTGTGTGTTTTAAAGTAGTTTTCTAAGGGCGCCTGGGTGGCTCAGTGGGTTGAAGCCTCTGCCTTCAGCTCAGGTCATGATCCCAGGGTTCTGGGATTGAGACCCCGCATTAGGCTCTCTGCTCAGCAGGGAGCCTGCTTTCCCCCTCTCTGCCTACTTGTGATCTCTATCTGTTAAATAAATAAATAAAATCTTAAAAGAAAAAAAAAAAAGATAGTTTTCTATGCCCAGTGTGGTGTTTGAACTCACGGTCTTGATAAAGAGTCACACGCTCTACTGACTGAGGCAGTCAGGCATCCCAACAAACCTCCTTTAAATATAAAGGGGCGCCTGGGTGGCTCAGTCAGTTGACGGTCCACCTTCAGCTCTGGTCATGATCCCAGGGTCCTGGGATTGAGCCCTGCATCAGGCTCCCTGCTCAGCAGAGAGCCTCCTTCTCCCTCTCCCTGTGCCGCTCTCCCTGCTTCTGCTTGCTCACTTTCTGTCAAATACATAAAAAATAAAATCTTTAAAATGTATGTGTGTATGTATGTGTATGAAACGTTTTTAGAAACAGACAAATCCACTATTATAGATGGAGACTTCAATGCCCCTCTATCAGAAGTGGACAGATCCAGTGGACAAAAAAAAATCAGGATATAGCTGAATTGAACAGCACCTATCCTTCAAATGGATTCAGTTGACATCTATAGAATACCCTACCCAACAATAGCAGAATACACATTCTTCTCAAGCTCATAGGGAACATTCAACAAGACAGACCTCATTCTGGGCTATCTAACATAACTTAACATATGTAAAAGAATAGAAGTCATACAAACAATCCTCTTAGACCAAATGGAATTAAACTAGAAATTAATAACAGAAAGAAAGTCAGAAAATCCCAATGTATTTGGAGATCAAACAACACACTTCTAAATAACATATGGGTTGAGGAAGTCTCAGGGGAAATTTTATTTTACTTTTTTAAAGATTTTATTTATTTATTTGACACAGAAACAGAAACAGCAAGAGAGGGAATATAAGCAGGAGGAGTGGGAGAGGGAGAAGCAGGCTTCCCGCTGAGCAGGGAGCCCAATGTGGGGCTCAATCCCAGGACCCCGGGATCATGACCTGAGCTGAAGGTAGACACTTAATGACTGAGCCATCCAGGCGCCCCTCAAGAGAAACTTTAAAATATTGTGAACTAAATGAAAATACAACTGCTGAGTAATAAAAAACCTTGGTTGGACTTTGTCCCCAACTCCTGGGCGGGAGACTCTAAATCCTTGACTTTGTGTGTGTGTGTGTGTGTGTGTGTGTGTGTGTGCGCGCGTGTGTGCATGAATGCAAGTGAGGGGGTGGCAGAAGGGGAAGGAGAGGGACAAGCAAACTCCACGCTGAGCACAGAGCCTGACATCGGGCTCAATATCATGACCCTGAGATCATGACCTGAGCTGAAACCAAGAGTTGGACGCTTAACTGACTGAGCCACCTGGGCGCCCAAGGTTGCATTTTAAATTTTATTGTTTCCTTCACTGTGCAGAAGTTATTACCTCTATGAAGTCCCAAAATTTCATGTATGCTTTTGTTTACCATGCCTCCAGAGATGTGTCTAGTAAGATGTTGCTATGGCCAGGTCAAAAAAGGTTGCTGCCTGTGTTCTTCTCTAGGATTTGCATGTTTTCCTGTCCACATTGAGGTCTTCCATCCATTTCGAATTTATTTTTGTGTATGATGTAAAAAAGTGGTCCAGTTTAATTCTTTTGCATGTAGCTGTCCAGTTTTCCCAAAGCCACGTGTTGAAGAGATTGTCTTTTTTTCCACTGGATATTCTTTCCTGCTTTGTCGAAGATTAGTTGATACAGTTGTGGATCCATTTCTGGGTTTTTTACTGTGTTCCACTAATCTATGGGTCTGTTTTTGTGCCAGTACCATACTGTCTTGACCACTACAGCTTTGTAATATAGTTTGAAGTACGGAATTGTGATGCCTCCAGCTTTGCTTTTCTTTTTCAAGACTGATATGGCTATTTGGGGTCTTTTCTGGATCCATACAAATTTTAGGACTGTTTGTTCTAGCTCTGTGAAAAATGCTGATGGTATTTTCATAGGGATTACATTAAATGTGTAGACTGCTTTGGGTAGTACTGACATATTAACATATTTGTTCTTTTAATCCATGAGCATGGAATGTCTTTCCATTTCTTTGTGTCATCTTCAATTTCTTTCATAAGTGTTCTATAGTTTTCAGAGTACAGATCTTTTACCTCTTTGGTAAGATTATTTCCGAGGTATCTTATAGAACCTTGAAATTTCCTGAGTGACTGGAGTGTCTGTTATTCATGATGGGACCTTGTAGCTTATATTAATGAGGTGACTCATGGTAAATGTCTAAATAGGTTATGTTAAGGAGATGAGTCAGGACAGGGCTGGCCACACCAGAAAGACCAACCATGTAGAGCGTCAGGGCTTTGAGCTGCATGACATTAGCCTGACATCTGGAGAAGGGAGAGAAACTAGGGAAGGAGTTCAGCTATATAGCCAGTAAGTTAATCAATCCAGACTATGAAAATAAGCCCTAATAAAAACTGTGGCTTAGTTGACCTTCCCTAGTTAACAATACTCTGTGCATAATTGATGTGCAAGGAAGGTGACATGCCTAGACTCCATGGGAAAAGGACCCTGGACGTTAAGGGTTTGGGATGGTGGGCAGAAGAAAGGCAATTTTAATTGTGTAAGTGTGAAATTTAAAGGCAAAGAAAATGATACTAAATCTACCTTCTTTACTACATACTGTATGATTTCATTTATATGAAATGTCTAGAATAGGCAATTTACAAAAAAAAGTAGAAAGCAGATTAGTGTCTGCCCAGGGGTTGGGGAGAATAGAAGCTAGAAGGTAAAGGGCTGAGAGGTTTCCCTTTGGGGTAATGAAAATATTCTAAATTATGGTGATGGATGTACAACTCTTATAAGTACATGAATTCAGACCACTGAATTGTAATTTTAAGGTATGAGCTATATGGCATGTAAATTTTAACCCAATAAAGCTGCTAAAAACACAGCTGATCAAGAAAATGAAGACAGGCAATAGACTGGGAAAAATGTGCAGGAGACACATCTGGAAAAAGACTATTATCTAAAATACAAAGAACTCTTAAAACTCAGCACTAAAAACAACCTACTTTAAAAAATGGGCCAAAGGCCTTAACAGACACCTCACCAAGGAGATACAGAGATGGCAAATAAGCATATGAAAAAAATGTGATGCATCGTATGTCATCAGGGAAATGCAAAGTAAAACAAGATACTACTGCACACCCATTAAAATGGCCAAAAATTCCTAACATTGACAATGATAAATGCTGGTAAGGATGTAGGTAACAAGAACTTTCATTCATTGCTGATGGAACTGTAAAAATGGTGTGGCTACTTGAGATGACAGTTTGGTGGTTTCTTATAGAACTAAACATACTTTTGGGTGCCTGAGTGGCTCAGTTGTTAAGCCTCTGCCTTTGGCTCAGGTCATGACCCCGGAGTCCTGGGATCGAGCTCTGCATCCGGCTCCTTGTTGAGTCTGCTTCTCCCTATCCCATTCCCCCTGACTGTGTTCCTGTCTCAGTGTCTCTCTGTCAAATAAATAAAATCTTAAAAAAATATATCAAAACAAACTAAACATACTCTTACCACACTATCCAGCAATCATGCTCCTTGGTGTTTACCCAAAGGAGCTGAAAACTTATGACCACACAAAAACCTGCACATGGGTGTTTAAAGCAGCCTTATTCGTAACTGCCAAAACTCGGAAGCAAACAAGATGTCTATTAGATCAATAAACTGTGGTACATCCAGATAATGAAGTATTATTTAGCACTGAAAAGAAATGAGCTGTGAAGTCATGAGGAGGAAACTTCAGTGCATATTACTAAGTGAAAGAAGCCAATCTGAAAAGGCTACATACTGTAAGGTTCCAACTACATGATCTTTAGGAAAAGGTTAAAACTATGGAGACAGTATAAAGTTAGTGGCTATCAGAGACTAGAAGGAAATGAGGGATGAAGAGGCAGAGCACAATTTCTAGGACAGTGACACTACTCTGTATGATACCATAATGGTGGAAACATGACATTATACCTTTATTCAAACCTATAGAATGTACAATGCTGAGCAAGTCCTAATGTAAACTATGGATTTTGGGAGATAATACTGTGTCAGTGTAGGCTATCAGTTATAATAAATGAGTGGCACCTGGCTGACTCAGTGCAGAGGAGCACGCCAACTCTTGATCACTGGGTTCTAAGTTCAAGCCCCATGTTGGGTATAAAGATTACTTAAAAATAAAATATTAAAAAATCCTAACAAATATACCACTCTTGTAGAGGACGGTGATAATAGGAGAGGCCATACATTTGTGGGGGCAGGGTGCTATGGGAAATTTCTGTACTTTTTTCCTCTCCATTTTGTTCCAAACCTAAAACAACTTTATAAGAATAATGTCTATTAAGAGAAAGCACAAAAAAACAAAACAAAACAAAAAGGAGGCACACATGTAACTGTTAAATCTATTAAGAAAGCAAAAAACAGTGTGCCTGGGTGGCTCAGTTGGTTAAGCAACTGCCTTTGCCTCAGGTCATGATCCTGGAGTCTGGGATAGAGTCCCACATCTGGCTCCCTGCTCCATGGGGAACCTGCTCCTCCCTCTGACCTCGCCCCTCTCGTACTCTCTCTGTCTCAAATAAATAAAATAAATCTTAAAATACCCTTCTTACCTTAAACCCCCCCACTGTGGATTTTAAAAAAATGTTTAATTTCAGTTTACACTATAAACATGAGACAGACGGCAAGAGTCAATGATAAGAATAAGGGCCAAAGAGTATGGGTAAGAGGTGGGCAGGCCATTTAATTGTACCATAATATAAAAATATTTTATAAAAATTCAGTCACCACTGAAGCTTTAAAGTTTTATGGGTAATTCCGATGTATTTAAAATACATGGAAACTTACAAAGTTAAGATGATCTTATCGGTAGAAAAAATATTCTAAACCAGCTTAGCCAAAAGAAGCATTTTGATTGCCTAATTTAACTTTGTAAAGGAGAAGTAAATCTTATAGCTGGTCTCTGTAAACCTCACAGCTGGAACATTCTAACAGCACCTTGCAGTTTCCAGTGATCAAAGTAAGTTACTTTATATACTAAACTAAGAATTTCATAATAGAAATAATGCAACACCAGGGGGTGCGGTTATCATGAAATAATTACACTCCTGGGAGATTACAGGCACAAGGCTGTACCCCAGGGGTGTGATTATCCCATGATAACCGCATCCACTGAAATTGCATTATTGCAAAAATAATCTCTATTCACTGGTGAGACATTATTCAATAGGTGATTTTTTAAAATGAAAAGATTTTTCAGCTTGAATCAGCAAGTGGATTAGGAAATTGGCCAGTTTATTTCTCATTGCATTCAATTCAGAATACAACATCATTATTACTTGCTTTCCTATTTGATACAGTAGAATTTTTTTATTTTGTTTTTGAGAAACCTTTAAGAGTTTCTCCTAATGTTAGTTAAATGGCTCTGGTAAATTCAGGCCAAACTTCAAACATATTAACTGAGCAATAAAATTTTAAATAACTTACTTCTATGTATACAACTTGTAATTTTTCTAAAATGATATTCACTTAAAAATTACAAATGCACAACCAATGTTAATATGTCGGTCTATTTCCTGTCATTTTTCTACAAGTACATGTCTATATGTCTACCTAAAGACAGTAAGAGAAACACAAATGGAATCCATGTAGCTACTTTGTTTTATAATGATCTTTTTACCTGACCAAATGTTTTCAATAACATCCATATCGTTAGGAAATCTTCTTATCATATCAATTTTTCTTACATATAGCTGAAGATGATGGTTTTCAACCTTGACAGTGCATCAGAAATAGATCAGTAACTTTCATCATCTTCTGCGGCGGTATCACAGATGGTGAAAGTTACTGATCTATTTTTACCATAATTTTATCACAGAGTTCAGTGCTTTGAGATAGTCTCAGATGAGTAAGATAAAGGATTTTAGAAATTTAAAAATACCCTGTGTGTTTACCAGTATTTGTTCTCACACATATGTCAGTTTTAAAGGGAAAATGGAAATGGAAAATTTCCTAATGCCTTCTTCTATAAAGAGTGAGGCAAAGAATTAACTCAGACTGCTAGTTATTTCTCATCATGAATATATCACTTACAAAACACCAGTATCTCTTTGCTTTATTTAGTTGTTCCAACTATTCTGGAAATAAATTTAATATAGGAGTATAAAGGAAAACATTAGCCTTCTGAAGGATATCACAAAATATTCAATGTCTGTAAAGCCTTAATTTTAAGTTTCTTTCCCAATTTTAATCACACATTTTAACATCAAAGTAAAAGAAAGTCACTTGTAATTTCACCAGATCATTAAACTATTTTCATTCTTCAATGTTTCCTTCTAGTCCTAATGTATATGCATATAGTTTTATATTATCAAAATCTTAAAGTAGATTTAATTAGTATTTCTTAATTCACTAAATATATCGACAGTTTATTTTGCATTCCCCTAGTGCTCGATATTTAGTTTGTAAGAGTGAAAACTTAGACATGATTCTGAAATGAACATTTCCCTTAAAATCAAAATAAGGATTTTCATCACATTACCATCTTTTCTTCCCCACTGTACTATCCCACTTCCAGAAACAACACATACCACACCACACAGGATATTCTATGACATCATTTTTGCCTAAACCTGTTTTCCTAAATTTTCAGATCATCTTTCAGGGGTGAGAGTCTCAGACTCCTCTCAGGACTATGATTCAATAGGAACTTGGGAACCAGTATTTATCTTTAACAAAAAAAAAGAAATTTTTAAAAGAGAGCATGCGCATGCATGCAAGCCAGGAATGCTGAAGGGGCGGGGGTGGGGCAGAGAGAGAAGGCAGACTCCCTGCTGAGCGCAGAGCCTGGTGCAGCCAAGGCTCAACCTCACAATCCTAAGATCATGACCTGAGCCAAAATCACAACTTAAATTCTTAACGAACTGAGCAACCCAGGAGCTCCCCCTTATCACTTCCTTATAAATTCCTGGAAGCTGAATTCCTAGGTAAAAGGATATGAGTTTTTTTTAAGATTTTATTTATTTGATAGAGAGAGAGACCGTGAGAGAGAGACAGCGAGTGAGGGAACACAAGCAGGGTGAGTGGGAGAGGGAGAAGCAGGGAGCCCAACGTGGGGCTCGATCCCAGGACCCTGGGATCATGACCTGAGCCGAAGGCAGATGCTTAACGACTGACCCAACAGGCATTGCAGGATATGAACGTTTTTAAGGCTTTTGATACATATCATCAAATGACTCTTTAAAAAGGCTATTCCAATTTATCAACAGTGGATTAAAATGTTAATTTTACCACACTTGCTTCAACATTGGATGTATCTTCATCTAAATCTCTGCCAAATTTGGTAGGCAAGAAGATAGTGTATTGTTTTAGTTTTCATTTCTTTGGTTATCTGACAGAGAAAGAGAGAGCACAAGCAGGGGGAGCAGCAGAAGGAGGAGGAGAAGCAGGGAGGCTGACATGGGAGTCAATTACAGGACCCTTGAGATCATAACCTGAGCCGAAGGCAGATGCTTAACCAACTGAGCCACCCAGGCACCCCTATTTCTTTGGTTATTAATGCTGCTGAAAATGTCCTCATAGGTTTAATGGCCATTTGGAGCCTTCCTTTTCTGAGCTACCTACATTTATGTCTTGCTCTTTTGTGTTTATAGGTTCACCTTTTTCATGTTGACTAGAAAAAACATTTTATATATTAGTAATATCGACTATAGTATTTCACTGAAGTTAGTATTTATTTTATCCTCTACCACTCCATTGCTCAATTCATTTAGATACAGAGAAATAGTCACCAATTTGTACATATCTCAAGCTTGGTTACAAATACATTAAGACTTACTAGAAGCCAAAAAATACAGCTTTTTTCTATTTGGTTCACTTTATTTTGAAAAGGTTTATTTGACTAAAGAACAGTACTACAGTATAACCCCAACATAAGTGGGCTCCAAAAACTTTGTAAAACTTTGTAAAATGAATGATTAAAGTTTATGAATGTAAATGGACGGTGGAAAAGAGCTAATAAACAGCTTTGCTGTACCTGAAGTCACCATTTCTAATACTTTTTTTTTTTAAAGATTTTGTATGTGAGAGAGACAGAGACAGAGCATTAGCAGGGGGAGGGGCAGATGGAGAGGGAGAAGCAGGCTCCCCAGTGAGCAGGGAGAGCCCGATGTGGGGCTCAATCCCAGGCGCCCAGGATCATGACCTGAGCAGAAAGCAGACACTTAACCGATTAAGCCACCCAGGCGCCCCTCACCATTTCCAATACTCTTAAAAATAGGTTAACAGCACAAGTTCTTCTGGTTGCTGTTACAGACTGTCTAATACAGAATCAAGACAAAGCAGGTCTACTGATTACTAGTCTGGAGTCTATCCTACTCATTCAGAAGTAGGATCAAAGTGAAATGAAGCTGGGGACAAAGACAGCCATTACCACTGTGTCTGCCCCTAGCCAATACAGGAGCCACAGAGTTGTAAGGGCACCATAAGGCTGGAGTGAAGGAAAAATAAGAAAGATGCAACCCCTTCCAGAAAACATATATACTTTTCAGAGACAACATCATTTAGATTCCTATGACTACTAAAATTAGTAGTCAGGTTCTTCACGTAAGACCTAGTTTACCCCCATGTTCTTTGGGGCTTTACTTCTTTTGGGACCTCTCTCTCTTCTTTCATCAGTTGAGTGGGGGAAGGGGAGGAGGGAACAGCAGTATGTGGGTTTTAAGAGTACCTGCACTGTGGAATCAGTATGATATTCTTTTGTCAGAGATTGCCAGGTACAGACCAACATTCACCACTGAGCAAATAGTTTCCCTCTAGGTAAAATGTGATTTCTAAACCTTCTTTAGAGCAGTAAGGATTAAAACAAAAAATCTACTGTAATATTCTGTGTACTTCTCTACCCGTTCTAATATGCATAACATAAAAGAAACAGTGTCAAGCAGCTCCTTGGTGGATCAGTCAGTTGAGTCTCCAACTATTGGTCTCAACTCAGATCTTGATCTCAGGGTTGTGAATTCAAGCCCTGCACTGGGCTCCACAATGGGCGTGGAGCCTACTTAAAAACAATAAAAAATAATAAAAACATAAAAATGAAAAAAAAAACAAAAACCCAATGTCAAACTTGACAATGGATCAAATTCCTAAACTCTTAATATGAGCACTGGCATCCTGAATCCTAAAGCCTGTCCCTGGCTTGCTGGAAGAGAGCAGGATCTCTTGTAAGAGAATAGAAGCTGAAGGTCTTATGCTGATTGACAGTGAACCTCGTGCTTAAAGGTGGTAGTGAAAGCCTGAGAGTCCAAAAAAGTGCATCAGAGGGCTGGGGAAGTGAGGGGATAGGCCTTCACGCCCAGAGCATCTACTTCAGTACAGCAGCTCTGCCTCTCTCTGTCTATATACCGGGGTTTCATGTAAGACAGCGTTTTAGGAAAGGTTCTACAGCTTCTTAAATAACGCTGAAAAACCTCTTGAGTTATACTATCAACCTTATTTTAAGATGAGTTGAAGCTCATAAAAGTGAAGTAATTTAAGATTACAGAGTTAAGCAGGTTATTTTTAATTTATTATGACTTAAAGTTGGATTGGTGTGGTTGTTTCAATAATATACTAATAAAGCACTGATAAATTTAAAACTTCTCAGCTTCAATATCTGAGAACTCAAATGAGCCAAACCAAATTAGACAAATATTTTTAAGTTGGCAATAATATGCAGGAAGGTAAATAACTATCAAGTAAAACTCAATTTTAAAGTATTTAACATCTTTTTAAACTCAGTTTTTATTTTATCTCTGAACTAAAATGATGTAATTGCTGAGTCTTCTAGTCAGCCTACACTCACAATTCTGGAGGACATGAATATGAGAAATAACCATTTCTTCCTTCTATTTTTAGGTTACTAACTTAATGAACTATGCTTAGTATATCTCTTACCTTTAAAATCAAGTTTACAGGGCCCTGGGCTAGAAAAATTAAATTCTAACAGCATTTCAAATTCAAAATATATTATCAGAGTTTCCCACTGACTATCATATTTTGGGTACATGACTTAGTCCCCCCCAAAAAAAAAAAAAAAAAAAAAACCAACAAAGGAAAACAATACCCAGAGAGATTAAGAAAAATGTTATCTTTCCTTGTTTGTCCTTGGTACAAATTCTAAAACAAACATAATTCATGTCTAGTGCTTACCTGAGCCATCAGTGGGAACTGAACTTGCATTGATTCCAGAAAGACCAAACAGAGGACATTCTCGATCTGTGTTGACATGACCCCATTTGTGACATTTAATGCACCTCACGTTTCGAACCTGAGAAATAGTGAACGTTATTTTAGTTAGTAAGATAGTAAGAATCTAACAAATGTTCAAATCCCTACTTCTTGGTAGTGTTTAAGTTAAATTACTGTCATTTTTAAAAGATTTCCAGTGAAAGACTCCATCAATATATTTGGTAATTTAACATAAATACTAAAATCTTTTAAAATTCTGCCTAAAAGCTAAGCTGAATCCTATTGTGTTTTGACTGTTACTTGGTGGCAATAAAACAATGTCATTCAGAAAGAAATGGTAAAATACCAAAAAAGAATTATGTCATGGCTTAATCTTAAACTCTCTCTCTCTTTTTTTTTTAAAGCATATTATTTATTTGACACAGAGAGAGAGAAAGCACAAACATTTTATCAGTCTACTACATTTAATGTTTTCTCCCCTAGTCCTTTTACTATCTGGTACAAATCAACACCACAGAGCCCTTTTCAGCTTACATACCTTTTGGACAATACTATAAAGAAGTATTTATTATATAAAAATTATTCTTACAAAGTAAAATATGGCTCACTTGCCTGAATACCAAAGGGCTGATCTCTGATGTTCATGTCATCTTTGGCATATCTATTAAGTAGAGAATATGTACATAGTATTAAGAACAATTTAATAAATGGCAGTTGTTCTGAAAATAGTTTTATAGTTCTAAATACATTATAAAAGGTGTAATTTCAATAAACACACAGACTATGAAATCTATTTAGCATTTCCAAACACCACTTACTTATTAATTGTCCAGTTTGATGATTAGTGATTTAAAAAACGGAAAACTATACAAAATTAAAGTTTATGATCAAGTAAATTAGTTGTATAAAACAAATAATGTAAAATACCTTTAACATTAGTTGCCTATGCTAGTGAAGGAAAAGACAATATAAGATGGGATATTAGATAAAATTAGTGATATGTATTTCATTTTAAAAGAAAACTGGCTCTTACTTTTCCCGGGGGGCTCCTTTCTGCCATTCAAATTTGTATTCAGTCTCTCCTTCTGTTTCTTCTTTCTAAAAACAGAAGTCTTTCAATTTTTCCATAAAATTACAACCTATTGCCAAGTAAATCCAAACACAGAAAATAGTACTTTACCTCTTTGTTTTCTTGATTGCATATCAAAGATATGGGAGAAAAAAAAGGGAGCTCAAGTTAAAAACTTCAACACTAAACTCAGCTATCATATACTACATTATGATGTCATGGTATTTAATTATAACTTGTAAGAAATTATTGGTTTGACTTTTTTCTTCTTTCACAAGATAAAATTCAAATCTCTAAAGGATAAATACAATATTGGGGCATCTGGGTGGCTCAGTGGGTTAAAGCCTCTGTCTTCGGCTCAGGTCATGAGCTAAGGGTCCTGGGATCCAGCCCCGAATCAGGCTCTCTGCTCCTTCCTATTCTCTCTCTGCCTACTTGTGATCTCTGTCTGTCAAATAAATAAATAAAATCTTTTTAAAAAAAAAAAAAGGATAAATACAATATTGAACAAGATAGTATGTAATAAGCATGCTAATTCCTAGGTTTTTTTGTTTTTTTGGTTTTTTTTTACTTATTTGACAGAGACACAGCAAGAGAGGGAACACAAGCAGGAGGAGGGGAAAGAGAGAAGCAGGCTTCCCACTGAGCAAGGAGCCTATTGTGGAGCTTGATCCCAGGACCTGGGGATCATGACCTGAGCCAAAGATAGACAATGACTGAGCCATCCAGGTGTCCCTAATTCCTAGTTTTTAAACTTTTTTATTTTTCATTGACAGGATATTATGCTATCTATATGTATATTAAGCAGGACTAAAGATGTATACACAAATTTATAAAATAAGTGCACTTCTGCTGATGCTGACAATTATTCCTCCTCCAAGTTCAAGTCATTAAAAAAAGTCAAGTCACAAAATATTACTAGATTAGACAATTATTTCTAATATTTATTCTATTATACTGATTTCAGTATTTTACTTTTATTTTTATTTCTTTAAAGATTTTATTTATTTGACAGAAGAGAGATCACAAGTAGGCAGAGAGGCAGGCAGAAGGAGAGGGGAAGCAGGCTCCCCACTGAGCAGAGAGCCCAACATGGGGCTCAATCCCAGGACCCTGAGATCATGATCTGAGCCAAAGGCAGAGGCTTAACCCACTGAGTCACCCAGGCGCCCCTGATTTCAGTATTTTAAAATTGTATTTACAGAATAATAGCAATTTTAAAAGATGAAGAGCAACCTTTAGGTATGTATGTATATTTGAAGATTATTTATATACAAATTTATTTATTTAGAGAGAATGGAAGCAGGGAGAGGGAGAGAGAATCCCAAGCAGACTCTGTGCTAAGCACAGAGCCCCACATGGGGCTTAATCTCATGACCCTGAGATCATGACCTGAGCCCAAATCAAGAGTTGGACACTTAACCAACTGAGCCACCCAGGAGCCCTGAAAGATGACGAACAATTTTTTTAAAAAGTCTGTCATAACAGTTCTCAATCTTTAGTTGTAAACACATCAAAGACTAAGAAAAAGGAAATGAGGCAAGTACCTTTTTTAGCTCCTGGTGGGGCCTCATACATGAAATTAAGGCCATTCTTTACACGCTCATCTCCCATAAGCAACCTAAGTGAAACAAGAAAGTTAACAATTTTACATAGGAGGAAAAAGTTACAGAATAAACATTCCTTGTCTCTCAAAACCTAAGGAAATTAACAGAAAATATTTTTGTCAGAGATAAAGTTCCAAAACTTTACTTCACTGATTAGATTACATCTGAAGTACATGAATGGAAATTCAAACAGTGCTGCCTCTTTAGTAACTGGTTTTAATTTCTGAGACTTTCTCATTACCTGAGAGATCTTTGCCCTTCCAACAGAAAAGGGGAAAAATGCCACGGTCCCTCTCACATGCTTTTCTTAAACTTTGATATGCTATGGAAATAATGACAGCTTTGAAATCCTATATGCCAGCACAAATTTGGAGTTAAGTTAAATAGTGCCAACATTTTTTCTTAATTGTGAGGGATCAGTTTTGGAAAAATGAATCTCTCTGGAATTTCTTTAGAAAGTCAAATCCAATTAATGCTTGTAATAAGAGTCAAAGTCAATAGGAGAATCAAATTCTTTGATGAGGCCAAAGAGGAGAGAATAGTTTAAGATATTCTACAACAGGTTAATTAGTATGATGGAATCAATGTCTGCTGCACCTCAAAAATCATTTTCTTTAGAGTTCTAACACTGAAGTTCCCAGTTTAGGTTCTGTTTAGAGAGATATGCCATAATTTAAAAAAAAAAAAAAAAAAAGCTCTGCAATAAATCGAATGGCTGAGTTAAAGTTTTAATTCATAAGATCCAAGTAAGTACTGATTATAAAGATGAAAGCTAAAAAGTGAATAGAATCTCCTCTTATATTTGAGAAAGGCAATCACAAAGGGTCTATTACATAATTATCATTCTTCTCTTATTTCCATTGGAATTTATAAAGAACTGTTAAAAAAAAAAAGAGAGAGCAAAAAAAAAAAAAGAGAAAAATGGATGACAGGATCTATATCCATACAATGGAATATTATTTTGCAATAAAAAGGAATGAACTACTGATACATGCTACAAAAAAGATGAATTTCAAAAACATTATACCAAGTGAAAGAAGCCAGTCACAAAAGACCATTTATATGTATGATCCCATTTATATGCCAAGTTCAGAATATGCAAATCTACAGAGACAGAAAGTAAAGTAGTGGCTGCTTAGAGGTGACAGGTAGAAGGACAGGGTGTGGGAAAGGGAAGTAACAGCTAACGGGTACAACATGTTCTGATATTAGATTATGGTGATGGCTCCAAAACTCTGTAAATATATACACTTAGAGCCAAAATACACTTTTAACAGATTATATATTAAATTAACACCATTTTAGAAGTTAAAATCAAGCACATGAAAAGCTCAATATCACTAGTTACTAGAGAAATATAAATTAAAACAATGAGCTACCACCTCACACTAAATTAGGATGGCTATTATGAAAAAAAAAAAAAGGAAAATAATAAATGTTGGCAAGAACATAGAGAAAAGGGAACCCTTGTGCATGACTGGTAAGAATGTAAAATGGTGCAGCTACTATGGAAGAGTTTGGTGGTTCTTTAAAAGCTAAACACAGAATTACTATATGATCCAGCAAATCTATTCCTAAGCATATACCTAAAAGAACCGAAAACAGGGACTTGAACAGATAGATATTTGCATGCCAATGTTGACAGAAGCATTACTCACAAAGGCAGAAACATAAACAAAATATGGCATATACATACAATGGAATATTATTTAGCCACAAAAAGAAAAAAGTTCTGACACATGCTATAATATAGATGAATCTTGAACACACTGTGCTAAGTGAAGTCAGACGCAAAGACAAATATTTTTATTCTGCTTATAAGAGGCACCTATAACAGGCAAATCCATAGAGACAGAAAGTAAAACAGTGGTAACCAGGGGTTGGATATAGGAGCTAAGCTGGCAGAGCAGTCGAAGGCCAAAACTGAAACAATCTGAGCACCAAAATAAGTCACAATAGTATTGGTTTATAACCCATTAACTAAATATCCCTGAGTCCATACTGATAGAAATAAATAATTAAATAAATAACTACACGACGGAAAGGGAAAATTCTTCTTTCCACAGGAATTCAAATTTTAAAATGTAGAGGGAATGAGAGGAATAGATTCGAACACCACAGTAGTAACTAATGCAGGCAATATCTACCAGTGAATGCTAAATTAGTGAACAGAAGTTCAAGGAAAAACAGGGTGTTTGTATAGCTTCAAATATTAAATTACAAAGAGAATAAAGTAACTCTTTTTTTAAGATAAAGAATAAACAGGGAGTGCCTGACTACTTTAGTTGGTAGAATGCGTGACTCTTGATCTCGGGGGCTTGAGTTAAAAGTCTCATGTTAGGCATGCAGCCTACTTAATTAAAATAAACAAACAAACAAACAATACAACTGAGATGAACCATGTATCACATTTTTTATAGGCCCCTATAACAAAGAGGCCCACTGCTATTTATTGTCTTGCATGAAAGTAGGTACTCAATAATTAAGCTAACCAGATTACATAGAATTAGTGAGGAAAGTACTTCATTGAAACTGAAAATTTCTGTAATTAAAAGTACTTAATTGAAACTGAAATATTTCTGTAATTTCTCTCCTGATATATTTTGTTTATTTTAAAGACTTTATTTATTTGACAGAGGGAGACACAGTGAGAGAGGGAACACAAGCAGGGGGAGTGGGAGAGGAAGAACAGGCTTCCCATGGAGCAGGAAACCTGATGTGGGGCTCGATCCCAGGACCCTGAGATCAAGACCTCAGACGAAGGCAGAGGCTTAACCCACTGAGCCACCCAGGCGCCCCCTGATATGCTATATTTTAAAGAGAATATTCGGTAACAGTTTAGTAGTACTTATGTTCCATATTTTGATGAAGAACAGAAATGAGCTGAAGAAAGTATGGTCTATATAAAACTAAAGCAGCACTATTCACTTGCTTGATTAACCAAGAGCAACCAGCATGAGTTAGACTTGGTAATATAAACATAAAATGAGGGGCGCCTGGCTGGCTCAGTCGTTAAGTATCTGCCTTTGGCTTAAGTCAAGAATCCCTGGGATCGAGCTCTACAGCAGGCTCCCTGCTTGGCAGGAGGAAGCCTGTTTCTCCCTCTCCAACTCCCCCTGCTTATGTTCTCTCTCTTGCTCACTCTGTCAAATAAATAAATAAAATCTTAAAAAAAACCAACAACCATAAAATGACAACACATAAAGGGCAGATACTATGCTGGAATAAACCAATAAAGGACTCTAGCTATGATCCTGCCTTTAGCAGATCAATGACATGTAGGTCAAGTAGACATACTTCATTTTACTTCTTGAAGGTGCTCTGTGCATCCCTTCATTTCAGTGTATGCTAAAGAAATATCTCTGTAAGCAGTCTCAGTAGTTTGAGTATAGACTTTCATTGTTCTTCCAAGCTTTACCTAAGTTGGGATTTGCTTATAAACTGTATATGGAGTCACATTAACGTATTTTTTTTTAAATTTTTTTTTTTTTAAAGATTTTATTTGTCAGAGAGAGAGGGAGAGAGAGAGAGCACAGGCAGACAGAACGGCAGGCAGAGGCAGAGGGAGAAGCAGGCTCCCTGCAGAGCAAGGAACCCGATGCGGGACTCGATCCCAGGACGCTGGGATCATGACCTGAGCCGAAGGCAGCTGCTTAACCAACTGAGCCACCCAGGCGTCCCTAACGTATTTTTTTTTTAAGATTTTGTTTACTTATTTGACAGAGAGAGATCACAAGTAGGCGGAGAGGCAGGCAGAGAGAGAGGGGGAAGCAGGCTCCCCACTGAGCAGAGAGCCCAATGTGGAGCTCGATCCCAGGATCCCGAGACCACGACCCGAGCCGAAGGCAGAGACCCAACCCACTGAGCCACCTAGGGGCCCTTAACGTATGTTTTATGTGAATTATGGATATGGTTGGAAAAAGTGGCAGTGTACAGATATAAGAGTAAAGAGGGTACAGAGGAAATAGAATCCTATCACTGGGGCATTCAATTCAATAAAGCTAATTTAATATATGATTTAATAAGTGATTCTCGTGCAATTGATTATTCTAAAAACACTAGCATAGAAGCAAAATAAGTCAATCAGAGAATGACAATTATCATATGACCTCACTGATAGTGGAATTTAAGAAACAAAACAGATGATCATTGGGAAGAGAGGGAAAAATAAAACAAGACAAAATCAGAGAGTGAGACAAACCATAAGAAACTCTTAATCATTGGAAACAAACTGAGGGTTGCTGGAGGGAAGGCAAGCAACTGCATAAGACATGATGTAATAACTGGATATTATATAAGACTGATAAATCACTGAATTCTATCTCTGAAACTAATAATACATTATATGTAAATTAACTGAATTTTAAAAAAAGCCAACCACACACACACAAATAAGAACACTAGCATAGTGGAATTACTCACCTATTATCATATGATTCTTGTTCTTTAAGATACTGTTGCATTAATTCTTCTTGTTTCTTCTTATCATATGATATTTTCTGTTCTGCCATCCATACCTAAATTAATGAAGTAAAAAATTTAAGTTAAATAGAAACTTTGCTTTTTTTCATAATAAAATATAAAATGCTATCATATATAGCTTACAACATAACCCATTTTGGCCATAATTACATCACCACAAAATAACAGCTAAAAAGTCTGATTTGTGCCTTGATACAGGTCCTTAAATCTAGTCATTCAAAACAGCTAAACTTTCAGGCAAAAATATCAAACTTAAGAACCACTTTGAGCACCTGTTATACAACAGCTTCTTGAGTCTTATCTCAGAAAAGATAAGTCTGAGTTTATCTCAGAAAAGAGAATGACCATTTCTCTATATGGAACATGTCTAGTCTAGGGCACAACCAGTAGGAATAACTAATGCCCACAAATGCCAATGGGTAACACATACACTCCAAAAGAGGAGAAATGGAGGATAAGGAAAAGAAAAAAAAAAAGAAATTGAAAGGCAGTTGTAGAAAAAAGAGAAGAGACAAGAGAGGAAACAGAGATAACACAGAGATGCATCAAATGTCTTGGAGTTGCTCAAAGGCACCAAACCACAGCATGAATGTGTCCCTATGTGAAATCCTCAAAATCATAAAAGTGGTGGAGGTAAAAAGCCCACAAAACTTAGGGGAAGATACTTAATCAGGTTAATTCTTGGGTAAAAAAGTATCAATGCCTTCCCACTGCTTTTAGAGTGAAGTGAAGGACACAGTATCTCACAACCATTCAATGTAAACAGCAAGTCAAAATTTTTTCTCAAATATGCTGAGTTTTAAGAACGTAAATTGGAGGACAAATACTTACACTGATAAAATTATAATTATTAACTGTGGGGGCAGATAGGTGTGGCGAGGAGGGTGTAGGACAAGACTGCCATTGCTCAATTTTAGAAGCAAAACAGGGGTAGTTACCAGTATTTGAGTAGTGATGAAATAGGAAGGTTCTAAGGGGACACTGTTTGAGATGTGGACAAGAAGGAATTCATATGGAAATAAAAGCAAAAACAGAAATGAAAAAGAATTCTTCAGGGACAGCATATACCAGAAATTTCTTTTGGTGTAAGTTTCCTGAAAGTTTCTTCCACTGACTTCATACTTACCAACTTAATGTTAGAGTACAAAAAAACCCTACACTTGGGATAAGCAGTAAAAAGCACATCTGGAATTTTCACCATAGCTCAAAGTGAAAACAGCTGCAACAAAGACATGCAGGGTGTCACTGCCTAGTAGAGTAACACATTAATAATAACGTTCAAATGAATAACATACTATTTCTAACAGAATAACTACCATTTATTTAAAGCTCTAGGCTTTACAAAGTTATTTTACTAATCTCAATACATATCAAGTACCATGGACTGGAATAAAAAAAAAACACACTTTTGCCTTCAAAATGCTCTGAATATGGTAACAAAAAATCATATAGCTTTTCTGTATGTTCAAGCTATTTCATAATAAGAAGAATGAATTGTGTAAATAATAATAAAGTTTGATATCAGGATAAGAGAAATATGCATAAGATAAATAGAACATGATAGTGATTAGAGGACAGGAGGAAGTCTGGTATAATGTAATACTTTATGGCAAGTCTTGGTTTTTAGAAGTTAAATTTTTTAAAAGATTTATTTATTTATTTTAGAGAGAAAGAGAGTACTCTCACAAGAGTGGGGGATGAGAGACTCTGAAGCAGACTCCCCACTGGGCACGGAGCCTGACAAGAAGTTTCATCTCACCGCCCTGAAATCATGACCTGAGCTGAAACCAAGAGTCAGACACTCAACCAACTAAGCCACCCAGGCACCCCTAGAGGTTAATTTTTAAAAAAATTATTTATTTGACAGAGAGAGATTACAAGTAGGTAGAGAGGCAGGCAGAGACAGAAGGGGAAGCAGGCTCCCTGCTGAGCACAGAGCCTACAGGGGGCTCAATCCCAGAACCCTGAGACCATGACCAGAGCCAAAGGCAGTGGCCCAACCCACTGAGCCACCCAAGCACCCCTAGAGGTTAGTTTTTAAATTAAGTAACTACGTTTGCAGGTAGCCAAGGTTACCGTTTCTTTTCTTTCTTTCTTTTTTTTTTAAAGATTTTATTTGACAGAGACACAGCAAGAGAGGGAACACAAGTAGGGGGAGTGGGAGAGGGAGAAGCAGGCTGTCTGCTGAACAGGGAACCCAATGCGGGGCTCGATCCTATGTCATGACCTGAGCCGAAGGTAGATGCTTATGACTTAGCAATCCAGGTGCCCCAAGGTTATCATTTTTTACATACCTTTCCAAAGATGTTCTAATGCATATATAAATAAAATTATCCGAGATCAGTAAATAAAAGCTTTCCTGGTGTTGGGGGGAGGAGGCACTGAATATCATTCTACTATAGAGTTATCCCATCATTTATTTAACTAGTCTCCTGCTGTACTGATGGGCATTAAGAAATTTCCAATCTTTTGCTTAAACTCTGCTTCAACAAATAACCCCATATATAAGTAACTTCATACATGTTAAGCACGGTTTTGAAGAGGATCAAAATTCTGCCAAGGAAAAAACAAGGTAAGATATTATCAGTAGAGGGAACAACTCAGACAAAATCCCAAACATGTAAAATAGGAATTAAGTAGTTTGGTATTGCTGGAGTATAAAATCTGAGGAAGGATAGCCATAGGTAATGAAGAAGGAAAAATAAATTCAAGTCAGATAACTAAGTCTTAATCCTGTAGTATTTTAACAAGGAGCCAAAAGAGATAAGATTTGTGCTTTAAAAAGACCACTCAGGGGTGCCTGGGTGGCTCAGTCGTTAAGTGTTTGCCTGCAGTTCAGGTCATGATCCCAGGGTCCTGGGACTGAGCCCCACATCACGCTCCCTGCTCAACAGGAAACCTGCTTCTCCCTCTCCCACTCCCCCTGCTTGTCAAATAAATAAATAAATAAATGAAGTCTTAAAAAATAAAAAAGACCACTCTATGGAAACAACCCAAATATTCATCAACTGATGAATGGATAAATAAAAGGTGCTATATCCATACAATGGAATTATCCAGCAATAAAAAGGAATACAATACCAATACGTTCTACAACATGGATGAGCTTTTAAAACATTATACTAAGAAAAAGAAATGATTCATAAAAGGCCACATATTGCATGATTCCATTTACAGGAAACGTCTAGAATAGGCAAACCTACAGAAACAGAAAGCAAGTTCATGGTTACCTAGGGAGGGGGAGCACGGGAGGTTAAGGACAAATGGAGAGAGACTACTAACAGATAACGGGTTTTTTGGGGAGGTGATGAAAATGTTCTAAAATTGTGGTGGGGACTGCACAAGTCTGAGAATATACTGAAAACCACTGAATAGTACACTTTAAGTGAATGATTATATGGTACGTGAATTATATCTCAATAAAACTGTCAAATTAAAAAAATACTATTCTGAGAATGGGGTCAAGACTGGAACAACAACAAAAAATCCGTTAGGAAATTTAACAGTCTAGGCGGAAGATGATGAGGGTCTAAGCTATGAAATAGGCAGTAGTGACAATGAGGAGAGATGAATTCAACAGATATTTGGAAGGTAAGACAAACAATTTATTAGCTATCTAGATATGGAATCTTGAATTTCTGGCTTTGGTGTCAGGATGAAGGATTGTGTTCCTACCTCTACTTCTTACTAATATGAAATAGGAAGTATAAAAAGAAGAGCAGATTTAGGATAAAAGATATATCCATTTCAGATATACTGAGATGCCTGTAATATACCAAGATGACATTGTCTAGTATATAGTTGTCTTGAGGTACCTTGAGCTTGGGGGAGAAAATTTAGAATGTAGATTTGAGTCTGGAGTAAAGAGGGAGTAGTTATAACCATGAAATTGGATGTGATTGTCTGGGAAAGCATATTAAGTATTGCATAGGCCAAGGACGAAGCTCTGGGTAACACATGTATTAAAAGCAGGTTACAGATAAATTTGTGTTGTAGGGGCAATTAACATTTTATTGAGCAATCCCTCTAATGTGGTGGGCCCAGTGCTAGGTACTTTGTTTCAAAATACCTTTGTTTAGTCCTCAAAACAATTTCTCAAGTCAAGGTAACTGATACTGGTCATTTTATTTATTTATTTTAAGATTTCATTTTATTTGACAGTGGGAGAGTGAACAAAAGCAGGGGAAGCAGGAGAAGGAGAAGGAGGCTTACTGGCCCTGAGCAGAAGGCCGGAGGCAGGGCCCGATTCCACCAACCTGGGATCATGACCCAAAAAGGAAGGCAGACGCTTAACTACTGAGCTACCTAGGCTTCCCAATACTGGTCACTTTAAATTCAGAGGTTGGGAGACTGAGGATAAGGGATATTAAATATCTGTATAAGGTCTCAGGACTTAAGTGTGCCAAAATAACTAGAATCCAGGTCTGATTCCAAGGTCAGACTTTTCCTACTTCACCACTTTTGCTTTCCACTGCCATACTATTCAGCAGGGTTTTTCTGTACTGCACTCAGCTGACTTGTAACTGATTATTTAAAAAGCCAAAACGGGGGCGCCTAGCTAGCTCAGTCGCAGAGCATGTGACTCCTGATCTCGGGGGTTGTGAGTTCAAACCCCACGTTCGGTGTAGAGATTACTTTAAAAAATATATAAGCAAATACATACATAAAGTCAAACGTCGTTGTGCATCTGAACCCAATGTAACATTGTGTATACTTCAATTAAAAAATATTAAGTTAAATAAAGAGCCAAACTTCAAAGAGGTCACCTGACAGAGGCTACATTATCGGGTGGGATAAAAAGAGGAAGCAAGAAGTGACTTTATTTCCCTTTTAAGATTTACCTTAAATATAGGGAGCCAGGGTAGCTCAATCGTTAGGCGTGTGCCCTGGGTCCTGATCCCGGAGTCCTGAGATCGAGTCCCCCATCGGGCTCCCTGCTCAGCGGGGAATCTGCTTCTCCCTCTCCTTCAGCCTCTCCCCCTATGCTCCTTCTCTCGCGTGCTCTCTCAAATAAATAAAATCTTTAAAAAAAAAGATTTATCTTAAACAGGGAATCACCTTTGGACAGGATGGCAGAGCTCAGAAGCCACGATCCCTGGGATCCGAAAAGTCAAAACCAGAATCAGCTGAGAAAGTAACAAGGAATCCTATGATCAGACTTTTTCGTATCTTACAGCTCTACATTATAGCTGACAAGCCGACAGACGAAGGCTGCCCGTCTCCCGGCTGATGTAATACAGGCATCGAGGGCCAGCTTTGTCAGCGAGTTTCTTAGCGGAGAAGAAGGTGCGAGAAGAGCAGGGCTTCAGGCCTTGGGAAGGCGACTATCCTAGGAATCCCAGAGACGCCACCACTTTCAACTCCAGAAGCCCCTGGGAACCCAGACGCCAAGGGTCAGAACCCTCCCCGGCTTCCCTTACTTACTTTTTTGATATTGGACTTGGAGGCGGGATGAAAGTCCTTCTTGCACATGAAATTGGCGAAAGATTTCCCCATCTTAAAGCCTAACGTGGGGTAGCTACGGGACCCGTAGGTAACGTAAACAAACACTGCCGCCTAACCGGAACTGCGCCGCCAGGGGCAGCGGGAACTTCCGCGGTCAAAGGTGACAGCTTCCGGCGACTAGCGCCTCCGCCTACCGCAGCACGCCCTTCCCCCTTTCATTGAGGATAGGTCCTAGGCCGGGGGAGGAGCGTGAGTGGGGAGGCGCTTGCGTAGCGGAGGTGGGAAGTGGGAAACCGCGAGGGGCTTCGCGGGCGGGACTTGGAGGGGCTGCGCGGGCGGGACTGGACGGGGGTGCTGCGGGAGGGGCCCGGCGTCTGAGGTGAGCCGGCTGCGGGCTGAGCGGCGGCAGCTGGGGTGTGGAGTGCGTGCTGGGTGGGAAGGGGTGTTTGAAGTTCGAGCCCTTTATTCTGTGGTCTCTGACTCTAGTTCCATGAAGTTTTCCGCACCTATTTATTGTGAAAACAGTATTTCTTGCCCAAACTGTGGTACTTTCGTAGGGATCAAACGATGTGATGTTTCGGAAAACTGTTGGTGAACTAAAGCATGTAAAATAGGATGCCAACTCCACAAGAGCGAGGATTATATTTTGTCACCAGCTGGACAGTGTCTGGCTCAGAAAGATGTTCGTGAACGTATACTGAATGATGAACGCGTACTAGGAGTTCGGAAGGGCTCTCAAACCTTGCCCTTCTAAATGGGCTAGGTGGTGGCGTGCTTCCTTAGCTTCTCGTCTGACCCCAGTTAGCACTCATCATCTAGTGCAGCTTGACGGCCCTTGAGGCCCCCGCACCCCAGGGTTTTTAGTGGACGTGGCTACTACCGCTCTAGGGGATCCACCAATCCAGTGCTCTCTCAGGGAGGCAGTGGGTGTGATAGCAAGAATAAACCTTTTGTGAGAAATTTACTCTTCTGTTCAATAATAACTAACAGCTTTCTTTTGCGTGTCTGATATGTTTCAGGCACTACGCCAAAAAAGTTTTACACACTGTCTTATTATATTCTAGTAACAGCCTCCTGAGATACGTACTGGTGAAGCAGAGGGCTTAGATTGAGAGTAAATAGCCTGCCAAGGTTATGCAGTGGTAGAAGTAACTTTGGAACACAAAGAGAAGGCGATCCAGGACATAAAGGTTGAAATTCACACAGAAAACAGCAGCTACCCTATAACTGAGGAACCATCTATAACTGAAGAAAAGAAACATCTTAGGAGTTTCAGGCTAAAGGTGTTTCTTACTTGACTCACTTTGTTTTTTGAATGAAACATTTGTTGGATTTACGTTTTGTTTTTAAATTGCTAGATCTGTTTGTGTAAAGCCATTTTAAAGTTTGGGCATTATAAAATAAAGGAAAGCAGGAAACTCATTAAAAACAATCTGTCCATTCTGGGAACAAATATGTTCTATGAAAATTGAGGATTTAAGATTTTCCGATTAAAAATGAAAACACAATCTTGATACTAAATTCTACAATCAGGATTTACAGAGTTATGTATGCGAACTTCTTCCTGGAAATAACAATTTGGAATTTTATTGACATATTTTTGTATTTATCTGATTCAGTGAGTCTTTAAAATTTTAGTTTTCTCAGTGTTATCTGTGTATTCTTGTTTGAGGAAATACTGGGATTTTTCATAAGTTCAGGTGATGAGAATACAAAGATTAATAAAACATATTCCTAGCCCTCAAGGATATTACTGTCCAAAAGGAGACACATATATGTGCACAAATATGGTAACTCATGTGTATACACAGATATGGTCATCATAGCAGTAGAGTTAAGTTCAGGGGTTCTCAAATATGGAAATAGTGGAAGATTCAGGGAAGACTTCAGGAGAGGAAGATCTTAGAGGATAAATTTGACCTAGAGACTAGAAGAAAGTACTGGCGATTGCTATTTTCTTACTGATTCTTGTAGTACAAGATTCATTCTCATGTTGTTTTCTTACTGATTTTTGTAGTTCAGTATAAAGTTTAAAACTTTAATGAACACCCTGTATTAGGTATGGCAGTAACATCCCTTGGTCATCAAGTTAAATTCTTTGTTTTTTATATACTAAAAACGTTTTTCTCCTTTTATTTTGAATCTTCTATGGTTTTTTTTGTTTTTTGTTTTTTTAGTTTTTAAAAAAATGGAACCTTGTTCCTGTGATACTTTTGTGGCATTACCTCCAGCAACTGTTGGTAACAGGATTATTTTTGGAAAAAATTCAGATAGATTGTGCGATGAAGTACAGGAGGTGGTTTATTTTCCTGCTGCAGTTCATGATAACCTGAGAGAACATCTTCAGGTAAGTGAAGTACATGTTTTTTTGACAATTGTTTTCTTTAAAAATATCATAACCAGCTTAAAAAAAAATCATTAGCTAGCTATTTGGCAGAGACTATGGAAGTTAAAAATTCAAGGATTTAAATTTGAAAAATAATTTCAGTCAGAACTAGATTTCTGGTCTTTTATTTCAATGATTTGGAGGAAGCTGAAATAACAAAAATAGTTGTTAATTCTTTGATCAAACATTTGAATGTTTATCATACTCAAGCTTGTCAAATAGGGCAGAGATTTAAAGCCTACTCTCTAAACTAGTTCTGTCTTCCAGGAGCTTAGAATCTAGTAGAGGAATACGATGTATATATAACTAACCCCATTATAAGGTAAGGTGATTTAAATACTGATGTAAGAAAGAGCAACGAGTTGTGACAACAGTGGAGAAGGAGCAGTTAATTCAGACTAGAGATCAAGGAAGACTTCACTGGGAGCTAGGGTTTCAGCTGGAGCCTGATGGACAGAAAGTATTCTGATTGGTGTAGAATAGGGAAAGTCATTCCAGTCTTATGGGGCCCTGCAATAACATTATTAACATGCATTTTATGCAGTCATTTGGTAGTATACACATTAATTAAAGGATCCTTTGAAAATTTTTATTAAAAATCCATTCAACATGGAACTTAAAGTTTCATATTATGCTTTTATTGCTAAGTTATGCATTTTTTAGATTTCATTTTATTATACTTGAATACTAAAATATATTAAATATTAGATGTTTTCTGTATACAAACCTTTTTTTTCTTTTGCTGAAACTATTTATTCATCTTGGATCCATTTCTACTTTCTCTCTTTATGTTTAAATTTCTCATATTCTGTAAACCAGTGGTTCTTTTTTTTCTTTTTAAAGATTTTTATTTATTTATTTGACAGAGAGAGATCACAAGCAAGCAGAGAGAGAGGAAGGGAAACAGTCTCCCTGCTGAGCAGAGAGCCCGATGCGGGGCTCGATCCCAGGACCCTGGGATCATGATCTGAGCCAAAGGCAGAGGCTTAAACCACTGAGCCACCCAGGTGCCCCTGTAAACCAGTGGTTCTTATTCTTTTCACCATGGTGGACATACCAGATGGGTGACTTCTACATATTACATAGGCTTCTATAGGAATTCTTTCGTATATGAGGGCTACCATATGGGACTTAGGTTACTAATTAAGAAATACTGGACGTTGAGATTGAGATCCAATCCCTTTAGCTTCAACTGAATATATCTTCCTCTAAAAAATGTTTTAAGATTTCATACCTAGAAATCATCTCTCTTCTGAGCTTACATTAACATCTCATTTTTACTTTACATTTTTTTTTGAAAGATTTTATTTATTTATTTGACAGAGAGAGATCACAAGTAGGCAGAGAGGCAGGCAGAGTGAGAGGGGGGAAGCAGGCTCGCTGCTGAGCAGAGAGCCCGATGTGGGGCTCTATCCCAGGACCGTGGGATCATGACCTGAGCTGAAGGCAGAGGCTTTAACCCATTGAGCCACCCAGGCGCCCCTCATTTTTACTTTTCTTAATGGCCCTTATGCTTTACATTTTGTTGTATTTTAGTTAGTGTACAAGTCTTAGTTTCTCGAAAGCAAGATCTATACCTGATTCATCTTTATAACTGATATATCTCTTAGAGTACTTTGTAATAGATGCTTAATAAATATTTGAATGAATAAAAGCTTAGGGTCAATTCTGAATATATTTTAAGGGTAGTAACTTTATTACTGAAAATTTTAAGTTATACTTTATTTCATAGTGGGCATGTCTTTTGATTTCTTTTTAAGATTCTGCAACTTGATAACTTTTTCTTTTTTGGTTTTGTGGTTGTTGCTATGACTTTCTTTACAGTGTACTTACATAGAAATTGATCAAGTTCCTGAAACATATGCTGTTGTCCTTAGTCGCCCATCTTGGTTATGGGGGGCAGAAATGGGAGCCAATGAGCATGGAGTTTGCATTGGAAATGAAGCTGTATGGGGAAGAGAAGAAGTTTGTGATGAAGAGGCACTACTGGGCATGGACCTTGTCAGGTTATTTTTTAATTATACTTTTTCAGTACGGAACTTGTCTAAAACTTACAAGTGTTATTTTCCTCTTTTTCCCATATTTTGGACATTGACACTTTATAGTTTGTGTTAAAATTCTTCAGAGTACAGACTTACCTCATCTTGTTGTGCTTTGCCTTATTACACTTCACAGATACTGCAGTGTTTACAAATTGAAGGTTTGTGGCAATGTTATGTTAGGCAAGTCTATTGGCACCATTTTTCCAATAGCACTTGCTCACTTTGCGTCTCTGTCACATTTTGGTAATTCTCACAATATTTCAAAGTGTTTTATTATTATTATATTGGTTATAGTGATCTGTGATTAGTGATTATAACTTGTTGAAAGCTCAGATGATGGTTGGCATTTTTTAGCAATGAAGTCCTTTTCAATTTATTTTTAAATTAAGGTATGTAATTGCCTTTTGGACATAATGCTGTTGCACACTTAATAGACTATAGTATATTGTAAACATAACTTTTATATGCACTGGAGAATCAGAAAATTCATTTGACTCACTTTTTGTAATACTCATTTTATTCCAGTGGTCTGAAACTGAGCCTGCAATATCTCCAAAGTATGCTTATATAGGCATGTAATTTGTAGACTCAAAGATCATTAATTGGGAGAAGGGAAGGACTTGAAAATTATGATTCTTTTATGTGAATTATGTAGAATAGTACCTAACATTTTATCAGACCTTCATTAATTCTCACAATAACCTCATGCACTAAATATTATTATCCTCATTTTATAGATGAGATACTGAGATAAAGCAACTTGCCAATAAATTACCAAGTTGGAATTTGAACATTGATCTGATTCCAAAGACTGTTTTCATGATTCCAAACTGGCTTTAGAAGGAATGGCTTAGAAGTTGGGTTTCAGTTTATCCATTAACTTGAAAGAACTTTTGCTTTGAATATAAACAAAAAAATCTCATGTGCATGAAATTATTTAAGGGAAATGATGGAACTTTCTTTTAATCTGAAAACTTATATTTTTATTTTAGACTTGGCCTTGAAAGAGCTGATACAGCTGAAAAAGCCCTCAATGTCATTGTTGATCTATTAGAAAAATATGGCCAGGGTGGAAATTGTTCAGAGGGTAGGATGGTATTTAGCTATCACAATAGTTTCCTGATAGCTGATAGGAAGGAAGCCTGGATTCTGGAGACTGCAGGAAAGTACTGGGCTGCAGAAAAAGTACAAGGTATGGACAACTTTTCATGATTAAAAAAAAATTATCTTATAATTAATAAAATAACCCCCTTAACTACAGACATTGTATTTAATTGTTTCTCAAGATTTATAATCCAGTGCAATGAAGGGTGGATCTGCAGGGGAAATGAAAAAATTTGAAAGAATGTTAACAGTGAAAGAGCGCTACAAAGAGCTTTTCTGAAAAAGAGAAAAAGGTGGTGTTCTCTATTTTTCATATTATGATACTAATTTTATGTAACCTGTATATATTTTCTGTGCTGTCTCTTTTGACTATTATAGTATTTTTCCAGTTCTTGATAATCCCTTGCCATTTCTTCCTCTTTTAACTTTGGCCTGAACTCAAACTTTTTATTGCATGTGGATATGGAGGTGAGGAAAGAGGAGTGCTTCTGGGGATTGGAGTCTGTCAGCTAGTGGCTGGAAAGAATATATTGATACAATAGTAAAGTGTAAACATTGAGTATAATAACACAATTTGATTGTTTTAGGATGCTTTGCATTTTTTTGTGGTCTCTTAGTGACCATATATTCCTCTTATTTTTCAAGTGAGGAAATCTGGAGATGTGAAGTGCTTTACTTGAGGCAGCAATTGAAAGAATTTAAATCTTTAAATTTAAATTTAAATCATCCTGACTCTCAGTTCAAGATTCTTTCATTAGAGTACAGCCTTATACTCAAGCATGATCATGTACTTTTATGGACTTACCTCCTGGATCTCCTAGTTTTGCAGGGGAGATAATTTGCACATGTGAAAATATTAAATGGTGCCTGAATGACTTAGGCACATAGATGCTGTAAACATTTAGAGAAAGGAAAAGTCACTGTGGGCTGGAGAAGTTCAGAAAGTCTTCATGAAGTTATCCTTGAGTTTTGGAGGATGTGGATGTTATTTTTCAAAATCAATCATTGCCAGTTCTTTTGATGATGTTTTATTTTATATTTTGCCTGTTTTTATTTTGCCTAATACATAAAATTGAATTTAGACCATTTTCTTATTTTCTAATTGGCCTGATTGTACCACTAGCACTCTTTATTTTATTAAGTGTGCTAAATGCAAGAGAGAAATGAATAATGTATTCTGTTGAGAAAGATAGCCCTACCTAGATATTCAAAATGAGCACCCGCATTGAGTATGATTATCCAGTTGTAGATTAATTTTGCCAACTGGTTTCTCTTCCTATTACTAAATGAGCCTAAGAACTACATAATTAAATTTTATCAAATTATCTGTAGTCGGAAAACTCTTCTTCCGTGTCTGACTCTCTCATGACGTTATTCTGGTTTTTGTAGTGAGAATATCCCAAGTATGACTTTGTTAGAGTAATTTAATTGATTTCTACTTAGAAGACTTTATTCTAAACTGATTTTAAAACATTATCAATTTTCATTTTTCATGATCTGTTTCATTCATTATGGTCTCTTTAGAACTAGTTCTTATTCTTCTGCTTTGTATTTTAGTTGACAATTTTGTTATAACTTACTGCCATGATATTTTTGGGTATCTTATATTTCTGTTCTAAATTTATTTATGACTAATTTTTGAAAAGTAATTTCTACGAAAGACTAATATCTAAAATATATAAGAAAGAAATCTCAAGCCTCAATGGTAAAAAGACAATCCAACTAGCAAAACGGGCAAAAGAAAAGAAGAGACATTTCACCTAAAGGGTTATACAAATGTCAAAAAAGCCCATGAAATGTTTAATATCATTAGCTATTAGGGAAATGCAAACTATAGCCACAATGAGGTGTCTTTGTACTTACACCAATAGAGTTAAAATTTTTAGATGACATTACTCAACACTGGTGAGAAGTTGGAGAAGGATCATTTAATCATTGCTGGTAAGAATGTGCATCTACTCTGGAAAACAGTTTGGCAGCTTTTTAAAAAAACTAAATACACAACTACCATGCCCCCCAGCAATTGCAATCTTGTGCATTTATCCCAGGAACTTACATGCACACAAGAACCCATACACAAATATTTATAGCAGCTTTCTCCATGACAGCCAAAAGCTAGAAACAACCCAGATGTCCTTTAGCTTGTGAATGGTTAAACAAACCAGTACATACCATGGAATAATCTCAGCAATAAAAAGGAATGAACTGTTAATATATGTAATAACCTGGATGAATCTTTAGAGAATGATATCAAGTGAAAAAAGAGAAAAGGTTGTATGCTATATGATTTTTTAAAATATATTTTTTAAAGGTTTTATTTATTTATTTGACAGACAGAGATCACAAGTAGGCAGAGAGGCAGGCAGAGAGAGAGGAAGAAGCCAGCTCCCTGCCGAGCAGAGAGCCTGATGCGGGACTTGATCCCAGGACCCTGGGATCATGACCTAAGCCGAAGGCAGAGGCTTTAACCCACTGAGCCACCCAGGTGCCCCTGCTATATGATTTCATTTGTATAATAATCTTGAAATGACAGTAATAGAAATGGATAGCAGGGTAGTGGTTGCATGGGGTTAATGAGGGTTTAGTGGGGACACATAAGGGGGATGTGGTCATAGGAGGGCAACATGAGTGATCTTTGTGGAAAAGGAAATGTTCTCTATCTTGACTGTATTGATGCCAGTTAGCTGTGCTGTTATACAAGATGTTACCATTGGGGGAAACTGTGTAATGGGTACACAGGAGCTCTGTATTACTTCTTACAACTGCATGTGAATCTACAATCATCTCAAAATAAAAAGTTTAAGAAGTTTAATTAAAAAATAATCCATTTATCTTTTTTGGGATGGGGAGAGAAAGAGTGCAAGTCGGGCAGAGGTGGGTAGAAGGAACAGAGGGAGAGAGAGAATTTTAAGTAGGTTCCACACCCAGTGCAAAGCCCGATGCAGGTCTCAGTCTCAAGATTCTGAGATCATGACCTGAGTTGAAGTCAAAAGTCAGACACTTACCTGACAAGCCATCCAAACACACCTATTTATCTTTTTGAGTATGTAATAGATGAGATGCACATGATACAAAATTTAGAAGTATATATTCACATTTAAATAGTGATTAAGAATCATAATGTACAGATAAATACAACATGGTAATGTGATTTTTCTTTCCCCTTCTCCTCTTTTTCTTTGAAAATAGAGGGCATTCGTAATATTTCTAATCAACTTTCTATAACAACCAAGATTGATCGGGAACATCCAGACATGAGAAACTATGCTAAGCGGAAAGGTTGGTGGGATGGTAAAAAGGAGTTTGATTTTGCTGCAGCATACTCTTATCTTGACACAGCCAAGATGATGATTTCACCAGGCAGATACTGTGAAGGTTACAAGCTTCTGAATAAACACAAAGGTAATTTTATCATTGAAATAATATCAGAATGAAAAATTGTATTTTGCCTGGGTATAATGTGGGTATGATAAAATCTGGTTTTGAAGGAATTATTCTTAGTAAAGATATTTTTATTAAACTGAAATTTTGTAAACTAATACAAGCTTTTTTTCCTTGAGATGAGTGAAGTGCTATATAATTCTGAGAGGGTAATAATTCTTTTTGAAGGATAAGTTTAGATTCACAATCCTCCGACCCATTTTTTCAGTTTTTACTAATATTCTTTAACAAAACTGGGATTGTTTTTCTTCTCAGAAATTATGGGAACATGGAGACAGGTTTCTTTAATTTGTCTTTTGATAATACTCTTACTGGTTATTTTCTTACTAAAAAAGTTATATCTAGAACTAGTTGAGAAGACAACATGAGCAGATGTAAGAATTACCTCTTCTCCTCAATTTTAGAGATATTGAATAAAATATTTAAACATTAAGGATATATATAGTTAGGTTTGAACACAAGAAAAGGAAATTACGAACTACCAAAAATGAAGAGAGAACCCATAGTATTAGCAAGATTTGATGTGTCTCTTTCTCACACAATCCTTCTATTTGTATCAAAGAAGGGGTTCTGGACCAAATGTAAGTGTCAAAGGAGAGTTCTAACATCCATGAGAATATAGGTGTCTAGGTGGAGACCTGTTTGGGAAGCAGGAACTGGACTACTTACCAAGATTATGAATCTGAAAAATGCCATTCTATTCCCTTCCAAGAATCCCAGCCTGAAATTGAGCTGTCTGTTGTCTCAGGCTATGGGTCAGCACAGTCTCTGGTGAGAGATTGAACTCAGAGTTAAATGTATTTGATATGCTCAGCTGGGGCTACCTGTGCTGTGCTGAGAAACAAACACTGGTTGAACCAGTAAATCACATAGGCTCTCAGCATACCTGTGTCTCTATAGTCACTGTGTGAATATTTGATATGACAGATATTCAGATTTTACTCAAATTTCCTATTCAAATGAGAAATCTGCTATAATGAATCTGCATGTAACTGCCATTGAAAACATTTAAGTTATGTGGACATTGAGATAAAAGGATGTAGTTTCTACATTTACTATGGATAGTTTCTGTTGTTATGTTCTCAAGTTCACAGATCTTTTCTTCTGCATTATCTAATCTGCCGTTAATCTCATCTAGTGATACTATCATTTTCAGATATTATGTTTTTTATCTCTATATGTTCCATTTGGTACTTTTTGTGTATATTTCCTACTTCTCTTTTCATTAACTTTCATGTTTTTCTTCAGTGAATGTATTCAGCACATACCTGTTTTATAATAACTGTTTTAGCCTCATTGTCTGCTAACTCCATTATCTTTGCAATTTCTGGATCTGTTTCTGTTAATCTGCTTTTCTTCTGGTTTAGGGCTCAAATTTTCCTGCTTGTTTGTATGTCTGGTATTTTTGATTGGATAGTAGACATTGTAGATTTTATTTGTTGCATGCTGGATTTTGTTTTATTCCTTTAAAGAGTCTTGGACTTACATTAGTTAAGTAACCTGCAGAACAGTGTCATCTCTCTTAGGCCTGCTAGGATAGCTCTAGAGTAGCGTTTACTCTAGGGCTAGCTTAGTACCATTTGTAAGGGAAGCGATCCTTCTGGATATTGTGATCATTCTGCCTTTACTGATTTTTTTTAAATTGTTGTATATATGAATGAGAGAAGAGTGTGAAAATCTCCAATTATATTTATGGAATTGTGTGTTTTTGCTTTGTATTTTGAAGCTCTATTGTTAAGTACATACACATTTATAATTGTTATGTCTTCCTGGTAAATTGGTCCTTTTACTTTTATGAAACATTATTTCTCATGGTAATGATCATTTTCTTGAAGTCAATTTTAGCCCAGTCTTCTGCTTACTATTTACATGACATATACTTACTTGTCATTTGCGTTCAAACTATCAGTATTCAGACTATCAGTGCATTTCTTACAAAAACCATATAGTTTGGTCTTTTTTAAAACCATTCTAATAAGTTCTGCCTTTTAATTAGAATCTATAGTTCAGTGGAAATTTTATCATTGAAAAACATAATACCAAAGTAAAAAATTAACTCGGTAGGCTCAATAGCAGAATGGAGATGATAGAAGAAAGAGTGGACATGAAGATAGATCAGTAGAAATTATCTAATCTGAATAACAAAATTTGAAGCAAGCAAACAAAAAGAACAGAGTTTTAGGGACTGTGGAATAGTACCCAGATGTCTAAAATTCATGTCTTTAGAGTCTCAGAAGGAGAGAATAGTATGATGCAGAAAAATTTTTGAATAATGATTGAAACCTTGTCAAAATGGCAAAAGACTTAAACTTACAGATTCAGGAGAATTTGAAAATCTCAAACAAGATAAACTGATCCATGTCTTAATGCACGAAACACTAAAAACCAAAGACAAAGGAAAAAAATCTTGAACACAGCTAAAGGAAAACAAATTACATATAGATAAAAAATGATTTCTGGGAGTTTATCATTATAAACCCTGGATGCCTAAAGGCAGTGAAACAACATTTTTAAAATTCTAAAAGAAAAGTCAAACCAGAATTTTATATTCAGCCAAAATATTCTTCAGGAATGAAGGAGAAATAAAAATAAGCTGATTTATAGGAAAACTAAGAGACTTTGTTGCCAATAGCCTGCTCTAAAAGAAATTTTAAAGGAAGCTTTTCAGATATAAAGGAAATGATATCACAGTGAAACATGGAACTTTAAGAATGAAGGAAGAACTGCAGAAATGAGAAATATCTGGGTAAATATAATACTATGTTTCTCCCCTTAAGACTTTAAAAATATGTCTGACAGTTACAGGCCAACAGTATATTTCCTATAGTACAAAGAATAGCCTCAGTATAAAGAGGGGAGTACAGGGGCGCCTGGGTGGCTCAGTGGGTTAAAGCCTCTGCCTTCGGCTCAGGTCATGATCTCAGGGTCCTGGAATCGAGCCCCACATCGGGCTCTCTGCTCAGCGGGGAGCCTGCTTCCTCCTCTCTCTCTCTGCCTGCCTCTCTGCCTACTTGTGATCTCTCTCTGTCAAATAAATAAAGAAAATCTTTAAAAAAAAAAAAAAAGAGGGGAGTACATAGAGACCTGTATGGTGGTAAGATTTCTACATCCTCCTTGAAGTTTTATTTATTTATTTATTTTTATTTTTTTTAAAGATTTTCTTTATTTATTTGACAGAGAGAGATCACAAGTAGACGGAGAGGCAGGCAGAGAGAGAGAGAGAGAGAGAGAGGGAAGCAGGCTTCCTGCCAAGCAGAGAGCCCAATGTGGGACCCGATCCCAGGACCCCGAGATCATGACCTGAGCTGAAGGCAGCGGCTTAACCCACTGAGCCACCCAGGCGCCCCCTCCTTGAAGTTTTAAAATATTAATTCTAGTAATTGGAAAAATTAAGTATGTATATTGTAATTCTAGAACAACTTTTTAAAAAGCCACATGATAAGATATAGAAAAAAGTGAACAGATAAAGTAGAATACTAAGAAAATATTCAAAAATAAGGTGAGAAAGGGGAAATAGAGGAACAAAAAACCTGAAGGATCAAATAGAAAACAAACAATATAATAAAAACAAAACAAATAAAAACAAAACAAAACAAAACTAGACTCAGCTATTGCTATATATGAATAACTAACTTGAACTGTAAAGTTAAAGGAGAAGATGTATCTTTTAAATACTCATCAAAAGACAGCTGGGTTGGCTATATAAATATTGGATGAATTAGACTTTAGAGCAAGATAAATTACCCGAGAGAAAGAGGGATACTACATAATCAAAATAGATCATTTTAATGGGGTTATTATGTCTCCATGTTAAATGTATATGCATCTAACAACAAAGCTTCCAAATATATGAAGCCAGAACTGAAAGAACTGAAAAGAGAAATAGACAATTTCACAATTATAACTGGAGACTTCAATACTTCTCTCTCAGTTATCAGAACTACTGGACAGGAAATCTGCAAGGATATTAAAAACCTGAACAGTACCATCAACCACTGGATCTAATGCATTATTTATAGGATATTCCATCCAACAACAGTGTAATACACATTCTTTTCAAGTGCACATCAAATATATACCAAGGTTGTCCATATCCTGGGTCATAAAACAAATCTTACCAAATTTAAAAGAAATATAACAAAGTATGGTCTCTCTGGTGATAATGAAATTAAATTTGAAATCAATTATAGAAGGATATCTGGAAAGTCCCCAAATACTTGGAAATTACATAACATGGTTTAAACTCATGGGTCAAAAAGGTCTCAAGGGAAATTAGAAAAGATTTTGAGGGGAAAAATAAAAAGCTTTTGAGGGGAATGAAGTGAAAATGAATATACCAAAATTTGTGGGATGAAGCAAAGGTAATGCTTACAGGGAAATTTATAGCATTTAATGATTATAGTTGATAATAAGAAAGTTCTCAACTCAACAATATAAACCTAAACTTTCACCTCCAGAAACGAAACAAAACAAAACAAGCCAGCCAAAAACAAACAAAAATCCCAGTCAAGGAAAAGGATGGAAATAATAAAGATAAGAGCAGAAATCAATAAAATTGAAAATAAAGCAATGGAGAAAATTGATCAAACTGAAACCTGGTTCTTCGAAAAGATCAATAAAATTGATCCACCCTAGACAGTTTGACAAAGAAAAAAAGGAAGACAACACAAGTTATATGTCAGGTAAAGAAATATCGTTATCTACCCCACCAGCATTAGGAGGATAATACCACAAACTTTGAGGAAATGAACTAGTTCCTTGAAAGCCACAAGCCACCACAACTCACCTAAAAAGGAATAACTCTTGACAGCTGTCTGCTAGACGATTCCACTGATTACACTCAACCTGCAAACTCTTCTGGTGGGCAGCTCAAATTTCAGCTCAGTTCTTTTATCTTTCGCTATGCTGCTTGCAGTGGGCCACACATGCTGATTCACAAAACAGATGGAAATTTGGTCAGGGTTTTTTTTTTGTTGTTGTTGTTGTTTTGGTTTGGTTTTTCACAGAATTTGGGGGTTTTTCTCTCTAACTCTGTCTTTTATGAGAGTCCTCCTTCAGTTTCTAGTACTGGTGGTTGACTTCTAGTTCTTCAGGCCAGAAAGCTCAATGTTTTCTGTAAATACTTGCACAATATTGCACAGCATTGACTAAGGCCTTCCCTTGGGCTAAATCCAAAACAAAACCAGTAAATTTATCCTGTACTTCATCCCATCTTCCAAATGTCTCCTTCCAGAATTTTCCTGCTTTTGTTCACTGCTTCAGGTAGTCTGTATTTTGTCCCAAGTTTATAGTTATTTAAGGGAGGGTTGGTCTGATAGGAGCTTATTTGGCTTAATTAGAAAGCAGAACTCCTTCCTATGTCCCTTAATATTCTTTGACATTATTATATTTATAGAAATATATTCACATGATTCAAAGTCCACAGGTACACAGGATGTATACATATCCTGTTCTTAGATAGGATCCTCTCCCTAATTTCTTTTTTCCCTAGGCAATCTCTTATATATTCTTCTAGACATAATATATGCTTAATGAAACAAATATGTATATGTAATTTTTTTCTTTTTTTTACAGAAATGGTAGTATGTCATACACATTGTTCTGCATATAACTTTTCTTTAGTTAGTAATATACAATGTAGATAATTCTATTTTGATATATTCCTAATTTTGTCATTTTTTAAAAAAGATTTTATTTATTTATTTGACAGAGAGAAAGAGATCACAAGTAGGCAGAGAGGCAGGCAGAGAGAGGGGAGAAGCAGGCTCCCTGCTGAGCAGAGAGCCCCGTATGGGGCTGGATCTCAGGACCCTGAGATCATGACCTGAGCCAAAGGCAGAGGCTTAACCCACTGAGCCACCCAGGTGCCCCAGTTTTGTCATATATTTTTTTTTTAAGATTTTATTTATTTATTTGTCAGAGAGAGTGAGCACAGGCAGACAGAGTGGCAGGCAGAGGCAGAGGGAGAAGCAGGCTCCCTGCTGAGCAAGGAGCCCGATGTGGGACTTGATCCCAGGACGCTGGGATCATGACCTGAGCCGAAGGCAGCTGCTTAACCAACTGAGCCACCCAGGCATCCCAGTTTTGTCATATTTTTAACAGTTGCACAGTTTTCTATTATTTTGATATCTTATTTCCATGTGGTTCTATTTTAATCATCATATAGTAAGGATTAATTAATTTAGTTAACAAATTTCTCATTATTTAGGCCTTTAATTTTTTCATTATTGAAAATTATATAATATGCTTATAGCTTATTTAGGTTCCCATCCTTGACTATTTTCTTAGAATATGTTTCTAGAAGTAGGATGGATGTAGGTTCAAAGCATATACGTGTGTTTTAAGGCTTTTGAGACACTACCAAAATGACCACCAGAAAAGTTGCATCAATTTAAATTGCCATCAGCAATATTTGAGTGCCATTTTAATATATTTATCAATATAGGATATTATTTTTGTTCAACCTTGATAAAATTTTGTAGCAGAGGGGCACCTGGGTGGCTCACTGGGTTAAAGCCTCTGCCTTTGGCTCAGGTCATGGTCTCAGGGTCCTGGGATCGAGCCCTGCATCTGGCTCTCTGCTCAGTGGGGAGTCTGCTTCCCCCCCCACCCACCCGCCTGCCTCTCTGCTTACTTGTGATCTCTGTCAAATAAATAAATAAAATCTAAAAAAAAAAAAAATCTAAAAAAAAATCATGTAGTAGAAATGGCATGTTATTATTTTTTTTTAAGATTTTTATTCATTTATTTGACAGACAGAGATCACAAGTAGGCAGAGAGGCAGGCAGAGAGAAAGAGAGGAGGAAGCAGGCTCCCTGCAGAGCAGAGAGCCCGATGTGGGGCTCGATCCTAGGACCCTGGGATCATGACCTGAGCTGAAGGCAGAGGCTTTAACCCACAGGCGCCCCATGTTATTATTTTAAAATAGAAATCTCTTACCAGTGAGATTAGACATATTCTTATGTATCCTTATATTCTTATGTTTGTTGAAAAATTGTAATTTTTATTTTTTAAAATTTTATTTATTTATTTACTTATTTATTAGAGAGAGGGAGCATAAAAGCAGAGGGAGCAGCAGTCAGAGGGAGAAGCAGGCTCCCCACTGAGCAGGGAGCCCCATGTGGGACTCCATCCCAGGACCCTGAACCAAAGGCAGATGCTTAACTGAACCACCCAGGTGTCCCCAAAAGTTATAATTTTTAAATTGTCCATTTATTAATATATCTTTTCCTATTTTTATATTTGGTTACTACTAACTGTTAAAAAACTTTTAGTGTATCTTTGTCCCTTTGCTTCCAGATAGCTCCAGAAAAGTACCTTCTATTTAGATTATTGAGTGGCAGTTAACTACTAAATGGGTCATTCCATTAATATTTCAAAATATGTGACTAATATATTCTCCTTCACCTGAGGGATGGAATGGTTCTGTAAACCAATCAGAAAGAAACTATTTGGAGACAGAGCAATGATTGATATTTGCTTTTTAGGTATTCATTAAACAATTAGCAATCTGTTAGTTATTTGGTATGACAGAAAAAAGTTTGTGACAATGGTTTTAGAACGCCTTAATGTCATTGTTTTCTAAATATTTAGTATTTTATATTTTGCTTTCCAGAAGAATGTCTTATCATTTGAAAGGTTTTTTTTAAAATAAGGTTTCTTAATGTTAGTTTGTCATTTTATAAATAGGTTATTTAAACTACCTTTTTTACCCCATGTGGGTGGGTATGTAGAAAATGCTAAAATGTGTTATTCTAAGGAATTTTAGGCTTATTGTGAAAGTAGAGACTGAGTAGTAGTTGCACCAGTACCTATTCCCATTTATTAAAAGCTATCAGAGGCTGGACATTGTGCTAAGTGATTGCATTATCTTCTCTAAGGAACTATGTGAAGTAGGTATTATCTTCATTTTACAAATGAGGAAATTGTGCTCTTCATTTATCTCCTCTATGAAACTGAAAAAAAAAAATGGACTCTCTTACTTGAGCTTATATTTCTCTCAGTACCTAGTTCAGTGTCTTGCATGTGTTTAATATGTATTTTTTTTTTAAAGATTTTATTTATTTATTTGACAGACAGATCACAAGCAGGCAGAGAGGCAGGCAGAGAGAGAGGAGGAAGCAGGCTCCCTGTGGAGCAGAGAGCCCGATGCGAGGCTTGATCCTAGGATCCTGGGATCATGACCTGAGCCGAAGGCAGAGGCTTTAACCCACTGAGCCACCCAGGCGCCCCTAATATGTGTTTTTTAATTAACAAAGGATTATTAGTTGAATTAAATTAAATTGTAACTTACAGATAATTTAACAAAGATAGCTGTTGTGTACTTTTTTCTGGCAATAAACTTAGAGGCTCAGGACATAAATTAGGAAGTAGTCCTTAAAAAATGAAGAACAACAACATGTAATTAAGGTCGAGAGGAAAATATCAAGAATCCTAGGGCTCAGGGTAATTGGACAAAAGAAAGAAAAAATAGAGGTAATTATAGATTAATTAGCCACTGCATCCTAAAAATTGTTATGTTTAACTACAAAATAGCTGGATTATATATAGATTTAAAATGCATACATGATTATAGCAAGAGTTGCATCTGACATGAAACTTGTTTTTCTCCCCAAATATAAAGTACAGTTCATCCAGCTTTCTGTGCTTTGCCAAAAGAATAAATGTCTTTCCAATACTTTCATAGAAAATTGTCTAGTAGTACATTATAGTTAATTTTTCCTATGATTTTTCTAGATGGAAGAGCCTACCTTTCTCCTTTCCAGCTACCTGATAGCTATTAACTGTGTTGCATGTATATCCAAATTGTATCTATATTCACTCATGTATTTTAAATAACTAGTTTAAATTGCGGTGAAATTGCACCCTGTGTTTTGCATTCATTTTACTGAACCCTGCTACTGCAGTCTCAATACTTATTCAATGCTTGCTAGTGGATTACTTACAGCTGTCCTTCTCAAGTGATCATGTAAATCCTCCCTTTATTTTGAGAATTGTAGGTTTTGAATACAGAAAACATTTTCATAATACCTGTATTATCGCAGTGTTATGGTTCTGACACTGTTTTCATTAAAACTTACCACTTACACGAATTTAGATTTGAATCATTTTAAAATCTCACTAGGTGCAGAAGCTATGTGTCTGATAGATAGGTGTGGATGGTAGGCTTTTGCTTTATTGTTTAGTTTTAATGTTAAGGGCTGTTTTCAGATACACTCTCTTTTTTTCTTCCTGCATTTTCTCAAAATGAATGAAAGATTTGTTCTTATAACAAGTTATCTATAAATTATCTTTCTTGAATTTGAAGTCATAACTATCCTAAGGAGAAATGGAAAATTTGCTATTAACATGAAACAGTTGGTAACGTATATGATTGAGGGTGTAACATTAGATTATTTTATAAGTCAATTTTATTTTAATTTGAAATGTCACAGAATCACATTTTGAGTATAGACTTGCTGTAAGCCTTTTTCTTTTAATTATTCCCATATATCATGGGAAAGGGTGGGGGGAATTCTTGCTTTTTATGCTTTGTCTTTTTGAGTTATTTCATTTTCTTATTCCTTTACCTCATTGTAGTAGGGTATTAGGAGAGAGGAAACATACCTGTGGTCAACCAACTGTGTTAAATGAAAGTTGTTTCTTTAGAACTAATTTTTTTTAAAATTTTATTTATTTGACAGAGAGAGAGAGATCACAAGTAGGCAGAGAGGCAGGCAGAGAGAGGAGGAAGCAAGCTCCCTGCTGAGCAGAGAGCCCGATGCGGGGCTCGATCCCAGGACCCTGAGATCATGACCTGAGCCGAAGGCAGAGGCTTTAACCCACTGAGCCACCCAGGCGCCCCTCTTTAGAACTAATTTTAATGCACTAATCAAACATTGCCAGTATAAAGTATCTGAAAATATCTGATGGCAGGAACTATATGTCGTATGTTTTTTTAACTGTACTTTTTACAGTATCTATCAATAGTCTATCATGTTCATTACTATTACTGAAAAATTGATACTACTTGAGGGTAAAAAGGGATTGATGGGAGGCTCAGTAGTGGAGTGGTTAAAAGCACTGAGCTGGACTTCTGCTTCTGGTTATCAACTAACCTCCCCCCAAGAATAACTATAAAAGCCAGAGGAATAAAAGCCACTGTTTGAAGGTATAGGTGAGCACCCAAAACAGTTAAGACATGAGAGCCTAGATCTAAGAGATTGAGAAAAGATTAGCTACACTTTGAGAAGTACCTGACCTTCTATGTCACAATTTCTCCTTAAAGCAGTTTTTGACTTCTCAGAAGCACAAATGTAGGATGAGACATTGAGAAATCAAGACAGAAGTAATTCCTAAGAGCCTAAAAAGCTAAGTAGAGATTTGGGAATCTCACACCGCCTTAGGGACAAAACTTAGATCTAATCGTCAAGCAGAAAGAGGCCTGGGGAACACCCCAGGCTTTCATTTGAGACCCCAGAAAAGCTACAATAGGGAATAGACCAGTCTCAACTGGATCAATAGGTAATCTACTTATATTCTGTTTGCCAGAAGAAAATTAAATCCTCTGTTGAGGAAAAACATCATGAAGAGTTTCTACAAACTTTCATCCATGGTATCCAACATTCAATAAAAAATTATCAGACATGCCAAGGAATAAGACTAAGTGACTGAAAACCAAGAGAAAGCAGACAGTAGAAAGTGACCGACTGGCATCCACAAACTAGCTTTATCAGACACAGACTTAAATTAGTATGTTTTGGCCTGGGGGGAGGTGGCTCAGTCAGTTAACCATCTGCCTTTGTCTCAGGTCATGCTCTCAAGGTCCTGGGGTCAAGTCCCGAGTTAGACTCCCTGCTCGGTGGGGAGTCTGCTTCTCCCTTTCCCACTGCTCCGCCTCTCATGCTCTCACTTTCTCAAATAAGTAATTTTAAAAAATTATTTTTATGATCATGTTGTAGTAGTTAAAGTAACATTCTCTTACCACTCTTGTTGGAAAAATTATATTGGATTTATTCATTGTTTTAAGAATTGACATATTAAAATTCTAACCTAAATTTTGTTAACAATAAGCTTATGTAAATTTATTTTTGAAATATTATTTTCCTTTTAAAGACCCAATCAATCCTTTCCTCTACTATTTACCAAGAAATTTTGATTTTCATTTTAAATGTGCTGCTTTAAAAGGCTATTTTCTAGTGCCATTTTCTTTTGATAATGAAAATTTCTTATATTTATCAGAGAAAGGCTTTTAAACCTATTCTGAAACTCTTCAGGGAAGATCTTTTTTTGAATTAACTGTGGTCACCCTAACTGAAATTGGACCAGGGGACTTTCACTACTTACATTCATAGAGCTACATATCTATGCCAAAGTACATCAGTATCTGCCGGTCTCTGTCTCTCTATTTCCTGGGACAGTGTGTGGCATTTAGTAGATGCTCAGTTAGTATGTGTTGAATGAATGAGAACTAAAGAGAGAATAATCCCTTCTTGTCTTTAGAGAATTTATAATCTAATGGCAGAGATAGGACCAAAATATAGAATATAGATTCTTTAGAGACTTTATAATCTAATGGCAGAGATAGGACCAAAATATAGAAAAGATCAGGAATGCTTACAGGAAAGGAAAAGCTTATTTCAATTAAGCTTAATGATAAGTTTTTATTTGAAGGAGTTTTCATTTGATTCATGAGGAATTCAGAGTCAAATTTTTGGGAAGAGAATTATGACATGTTAGAAGAAGGTATTTGGGCTACTTTTGGAGGACTGCATTGTGTAGGGATAAGATTATTCATCTTGTCATGAGATAGTTATATCCTGAACCACATCTTTGACTATAGAAATGTACAGCAAGGAGCAGAGCTGTCTGAAGGCATGATTGGCTTTTTAAACTTTCTTGTGGAAATGCCTTGCAAATATGGAATTCTGAGACTCTCTGTAACAATGGTCATGTGTTTGCTGAAGAGATAAAATAGATGTTTTTCTATTTTTCTAAAATAAAATATCAAACTTCACATATCAAAACAGAAAACAAAATATAATACCATCTATTTTCATTACACACAATGGCATTTAAGTTTTTTAAGTAGCCCAGCAGAATTATGTTCATAAAGATTCCATTAACCAATAATACGTTTTGTCTCGTTCATTCCCACTCTGGTTAAAATTCACATGTTATTAATGTCAGGTACAGAAATTATTAAAGGAAAAGTAGTAGGTTATTTTATAAAGAACATCTTGTATAATTTTGGAAACCAAGCACAATATTCTCTTAATATTTGATTCCCAGAATGGATAGACTCAGATAGTAGTTACTGATACTGCATTGCTAACTAAATACACCTTAAAAATTTTTTATCAAGGACAAGACTGAGCGTATTTTGCATTTTTTATTCCTTCTTAGGAAGTTACGATTTTACCAAATCTCAAAATACCAAAAGTGGTTTTGAGACTTTGTATTTTATTTTCTAAAAAATCTTCCTAACAACAGCAGAATGAGACTAATCTAATAGTTATGATACAAGGTTTGTTTGTAGTTAATATCTAATTTATACCTAGATCATTATCTCATGTTATATACTATCAATAGAGAAAGCAGTTCATATTTATAGTATATCAGTCTACAAATTCATATGTATTTGATGATTTTTAAAAATGATTTCCCTAGGAAATATAACTTTTGAAACAATGATGGACATTCTCCGAGATAAACCAAGTGGCATTAATATGGAGGGAGAATTCCTGACCACTGCAAGCATGGTTTCTATTTTACCTCAAGACTCCAGCCTTCCTTGCATTCACTTCTTCACAGGGACTCCCGATCCTGAGAGGTAAAGTCATAAAATATTATAAACCAGCAAGTGGTCAGGGAGTAGGGTAGTCACTAGTCTTTGGTGATTTTGCCAGGCTAAATTTTTCTTACACAAATATGACAATAATTTTTGTATGCATTTTCTGTTCAGGTTGTAGTCTTCCATTTCCACATGTACATAACCACCATAGCTATTTTCATTTTTATCGTACAATATTACAATATGTTAATGGATTCTTGTATGCAGTTATCCCTACTCTCTTCCCCCACATATACTTAAAATTGTCAAGAAAAGTAAAGTAGATGGTTTTCTTTTGCAGATTCAATATTACAGTATTAGATGATTAAAAACAGTAAAAAGATTAAATGATGTAGTTGTGCCACATTTAGGTGGTTACTTCTCTACTCATATCTAGAAAATACATGCATATAAAATTTAAACCATCAGTAGTTGAAGTTATATCTCAAATAGGATTTGTACAGACTAGTCATTAGTGTCTCTCATAGAACTTAATGTGCACTACATTTAGAAATGATCTTATAGACACTATCTCCTGTTATGGTCTTTTGTGTTAGTAAAGATATTTTCAAGAATATCGGATGAGACTCATGAATTCCTTATTAATACTGCTGCTCTTTTTCTTTCCAAATCCTAATCCTCAATCTGTAACACTGAGGATTGTCCTTACCCTTCAGCTGTGGAGTTTGCAGTAGAAAATGATGAACTATAATTTCACTTGGGACTGTTTCTGTGCCAGCCCCTTTGTTAGGTTCGTGAGAATACAGGGCTAAAAAAAGTGTGCTCCCCAGCCCCAAAGAAGAGCCCAGTGTACCAAGACAGACAGACATGGGTATAACTAGTATGACAGGAACAACTAATATGTAAGAAATTAATAGAAACTAGAGGGAATCTTAAAAGATTTAGAATGATGCTAAATATTTTTATATCCCCACAAGCCAATTTAATGAAGACTTTTTCTTCTAGATCCATTTTTAAGCCTTTCATATTTGTACCAAATATTCCACAACTCTTGGATACGAGTTCACCAACATTTGGACATGAAGATCCAGTTAAAAAGAAGCCACGTTTTCAGTTTAAGCCTGACAGAAGACACCCACTCTACCAAAAACATCAACAGGCACTGAAAGTAATTGATAAAAAGGAGGTATGATTAAATTATATTGTTTTGTCATTAAGAATAGTTTCAAGTATGATTCAATCCACATTTTGAACTTTGGAATTTCAGCTTTCTTTCCTTCCTTCATCTAAAAATAGGTTTAAAAATCGTTTAGATGTTTAGATTATAGAGCTGTAACCGAAGGTTAAAAATAGTGGTTAAGAATGCATTGTGAATCTTTTAGGGAAAGTTAATGTATTAAATGTAGTAACAGTACCTCACATTTACTGAGCACTTACTATCCACCAGCATCATGGTACCATTACGCAGAATATTTTATTTAATCTTCACATTCTTTGTGAGTAGCTACTATTATTATATCCATTTTACTGATAAGGAATCTGAGACTTGGGTAGTTTAAGCGGCTTACTTCGTTTATATCTCACACCAAAAATGACAAAGCTACTGGAAGGCAGTTAACACTGTCTCTTACATAATGTTCATAATAATATAGCCTTAGATTAATTTTTAAAAAGATTTTATTTGAGAGAGAATGAGAGAGAGAGAGAGAGAAAGCATGGGGGGGGGTCATAGGGAGAAGCCTGCTTAGCAGGGAGCCTGATATGAGACTCGTTCCTGGGACTCCAGGATTATGACCTGAGCCAAAGGCAGGCGCTTAACCAACTGAGCCACCCAGGCACCCAGACTTAGAGGGGTGGGTGCCTGGGTGGCTCAGTTGGTTAAGCAACTTCCATTAATTTTAATGGAAGGTGCTTAATACCTCTTAGACTTAAAATAACGAGTTGGAGTTTTAAAAAAGTGATAAATGCTTGTGATTTTTAAATGTAAGCATTATAGAAGATTAACTTATCTAAAATCTCATCTCTAGAAATAAGCAGATATATTTTGGGGGGGACAGATAGATACACACATAGATTGACAATTTTATAATATCCATACTTCTGCCCTCTTGCCCTCTTCCCTCTCTACCCCAGAGATTAAAAAATAGACTAAGAAGGAAATAGAAGGGCTACCCAAAGTTTTTTTTTTTACAGAACCATCAACTCATTTCCTTCAGTGAAGGAAAAGATTGGCCATCTTATACCTTTTCTCACCTGTTTATACAAGCTCCTGATTTCTATCGCCTATAATTTCTTTTAATCCATCAAAGTATATACATAAACTTTATATGTATATACAAAGTATATACATATACATATACTATATATATATACATGTATGTATATACATATACATTCTTTCTATGTAATATTAATTAAATTAATTGTCCTTCAGGTAATTATTTACTTGCTTTTGTCTGTGTATGTTGGCACAGTTGCCATTCCCCCACCTGCTTTGCTTACACTTAAAAGCAGAGAGTTCTGTCCAGACCTTCTATTTGCTGTGAATTCTTGACACTATTCTTAATTTATTTTGGGCTACTTTGCTTTCACTTAAAACTTTGATTCTGGGGACGCCTGGGTGATACAGTCAGTTCAGCATGTGACTCTTGGTTTCAGCTCAGGTCGTGATCTCAGGGTCATTAGATTAAGCCCGACATGGAGCCCAGCATCGGCCATGTGTGGGCCCCATGCTCAGCAAGGGGTCTGCTTAAGAGTCTCTCTTCTTCTCCCTCTGCTCCTCCCCTCCTTCAAATAAATCTTTAAACAAAAAACAAAAACTTAGAGCATAAACACTTTTTGTAGCCTGGTGGCATGGAGTGAGAAGCAAGCAGTTTGTCTTAGAAGCCCATCACATGTGCTGATGACCGCGCAGTCCACTGGCCATACACTGCCGTACACTGTGTGGGCTTGGCTTACCCTCCAGACTCAGCACAGCCCTGTGAAGAATGATGAGCCCTTTGGCTCTTCTTGCTCAAGTTCTTCAGTGATGTGTTTCAAGACTGTCGGCTCTGGGGGGATTTTCCCTTGTTCCTCCCTGAGCAGCCTCCACACTGCACTAATTGCTTACTATAGTTCTCAAGAGTTGTCAGCTTCCTTTCCCCCTTAATATTGCGTCTGGAAGGTTGATTTTGTAGACTTATTATTAAATTTTTGTTTCATTAAATTGCTGATTGACAGTTTTCTGAGCAATACTGAAATTAAAATTTAAAAGCTGTTGTTACTATTTTAGGCTTTAATAGACATTAAATGTTAGATTGACAAAAGAAAGCAGTGGAAAGAATAGAATTTAAGGGAAGAAGTGTCAAAGAACTGGGTTCTAGTCTATTTTTTTTTAATTTAAGTATAGTTGACATACAATGTTAACATTAGTTTCAGGTGTACAGTATAGTGATTGGACATTCTGTACATTATACTATGCTCACCCCAAGTGTAGCTGCCGTCTGTCACCATATGTTATTACAATACCATTAACCATATTCCTTATGTGCCTTTTATCCCTATGACTTATTCATTCCATAACTGGACATCTGTATTTCCCTCTCCTCTTCACCCATTTTGCTCCCCCTCACTCCCCTCTCCTCTGGCAACCATCAATCTGTTTGCTCTGTATTTATGGGTCTGTTTTTGCTTTTTGTTTGTTTATTCATTTGTTTTGGTTTTTAGATTCACATCTAAGTGAAATCTTACGTTATTTGTCTTTCTCTGGTTCTAATCTACTTTTATGTCTTCGAGTCAATGCTACTGACTTTTAATTTACATTTTTTTTAAGATTTTATTTGAGAGAGAGAGAGAGCGTGAGATCACCAGCATGAGTGGTGGGGAGGGGTGAGGAAAGAAGGAGAAGCAAGAGCAGGAGGCTCCATCCCAGCGCCCTAAGTAAGATCTTGACCTGAGCTGAAGGCAGCCATTTAACCAGCTGAGCCACCCAGGTGCCCCTTAATTTACATTTCTTGATTATTAATGAGGTTAGAAATCTTCTCATATGTTTATTGGACATTAGTATTTCCTCTTAAATGACTTAAATGCTTCTTCTTTTCCTTAGCCTACTTTTCAATGGTTTCTTGGTTGTTTTTGTCTTTTGCCTCAAAGAGGCAAAAATATGTGAATTTTGAGTCTTTGTTATATTGCAAATTTTTCATCTCAGTTTATTGTTTTATGTTTAGTCAATTACATTTGTTAGTCTTTTCCTTTAAGGCATCTTGATTTTATGCTTGAAAAGGCCAGCCTCACTTCAAAATAAACAAAACTTCTGTATTTTCTTCCAGTATGTATATGTGTGCTTGAAAAAAATATTTAGTTCTTTAATTTTGTGAAACTTATTTTTGTGTATGTTATGAAGTAGGGATCCTATTCTTTGTTTTCCAAGAGCTAATTATTCCAATGCCATTTGTAGACAAAATACATTTTTCCCACTCTTATGTAATGTAGCGTTTCTTCAGAAAAAGTCAATACAATTTTATTTTGAAGTCCACATTAAGGTTAAGAATCTTTGTCTTGTGAAGTTCTGCCCCATAATTGTTCAGATTTTTTAAATTATCCTTATTTTCTAATAACTTTCTTCTTACATACTTTTCCTTTCAGTACCTGTTCTATAACTGGTTATGATAATTCATCAATAATTTAAAAATTGCTTCATTCTGTAAAAGTCATGACTGTTCCCCTACCCACCTTCTTGAAACAGAGAAGTCACAGGGAGGAATTATCGATAAAATGTCTTTTCTTTTAGTTGTTCTTTCCTTTGAATATTGCTGTTCTTTTTCCTTTGTTTAATCTGATAATATTAAATATAGAAGCTCCAACTTCATAAAGATCTTAGCCTCAATTTTTAGCAACCTTCCCCATACACAATTTCATAATATCAATTGTCCTATTATTTGTCTTTTAGGTTTCTTGCTTATAGACTAATCCTACACAACTATTCTTATCTTTTCTACTATTTTCTTATCTTTTCTATCTATTTTCAATTTAAAATACCTAGTAAATTGGGGTTAATCTGTTAATTCAATCTAGAACAATGATTTTTCCCAAGGAATTTCATTCCTTCTATATCTAAAGAATAAGAGGAAGGGAACCAAACTAGAAGCAGAACCCAGAATGAATAAATCTTGTCTGTAGAGGTGAGCTAAAATTTGGTTAGACTTGTATGTGTATGTGTTTATTTATTTTTATTTTTAATTATTCAGGAAAAAGCCAAAACCTTGTTGGACAACATGAAGAAACTGGAGAAAGACCTATTCAAAGAGATGGAATCAATTCTTCAAAACAAGCATCTTGATGTGGATAAAATAGTTAATCTCTTTCCTCAGTGTGCAAAAAATGAAATTAGAATTTATAAGTCAAACATTAGTCCTTAGTGGTCATGTATAGTCAGCAAAATCTTCTTTAAAGTCAGAATCTATCACCTATCATCTATCATCTATCATCTATCACAATGTTATCATTGGTAAATGATAACAACCTAATTTGAGCAGATCTGATTATTCTTTAATAGCATTTACATTAATGGCCTATGAGAACTACATATATATAGCCTTGCTGAAATACTGAGAATGAAAATAACATTGGAATTAGGCATGTATATCATGGAATAGCCAGGAGGTATTTCACGTATTTATTTGCCTAATTTTTTTAGCCATAATACCTTTTAAAAAATTATAATAATTAAATATTTAATTCTTCATAAAACATAAAATATTAAAATAATACATACATTTATGTTTATTATAGTTATGTTTGGCCTCAAATAATTTTCTGATTTACAGAAAGCAGATTTTTCTTTAGTAATGAAAATACTGTTTCTCAAGTAATGAGTTTTTCTCATTAGGCACATACTAATCATCTCTAACAAAATATCCTAAATTTACACATTGTCTTATTATAGTGTATTAATTATGCAAATGCGCTTTTATTAAACTCAAACATGCTTTTTTTCAAGGCTTGGCTGACCAGTGAGCTTTTAGCTCTAATTATCAAGCATTTTTTCAGCCATGCATCTTTATAGGCTTTAATATTTTTAGAAGAGCTTGTCTGGGGATTAGGAAATGGGATAAGGGAACCAAGACCTTAGGAGACACTATTTCTGTGTCTCATATCTTTCTCAAATTTTATTTCTGTTCACTCAGTTAAAAACAGCAACAGGAGTGAGACAGTGGCAATGAATAGGATCGTTAGTGTATTATGAACGTTAAGAACATTATAGTGTATAGCGTATTGTGAACATTATAAATGAGTAATATCTACCCAAAGTTTATAAAACTTTGTCAAAGTTACGTAGAGATTACCACGTAAGACTCAAAATTGCAAATATAAACAAAAGAAAAATCCAACTCAAAATAACACTATTTATTGGTTTCTACATATATCTATTTTAGGTATTATCATATTTATTGGTTACTATCACTGTAATTAGGATTATGACTAAAGTAGTAGATCACTGTATCTAAAGAGTGCCCAGGAAATTTTTTTAAAAAGTTCTTTCATAACAACCATAATCCGTCTGATGTTGCTCTTGTCTAATACAGGGCTGCCATTACAAATGAAAAGATATTTGTCTCAAGCACTCAGTTAATTCTGTGTTTGCCTTAGATATGGTTCAGTGTTAGGTTCTCCCCAAATCATGAAGACCCCTGGCCAACCCCTACACCTCTTTTCTCTATCTTAATATATGAGGAAACTAAGGGGAAGCAGTCCCTTCATTTATCCAGGGACCATACTTAAATCTTATTTCTCTCCCTAGGGCCAACATATTTTCTCTTTCTCTTCCCACACCACCCTAGACTCAGCTAGCACCATCTTTCACCTGGACAACTGCATCTGTTTCCTATATCCATTCTTGTTCTCTATCTCCTTCACACGGGTCTCTGCAGCCTGAGTGATCTCTAAGGAACGTAAATCTAATTATGAATTGCCCTCCTAAAACTTTTTAAGAAAATATTTTTTATAGCAAGTTTTAGATTTAGAGCAAAACTGAACAGAGAATACAGAGTTCCCCTGTCCCACCTCCAACATCCCACTCTATCAACATCCCACACTCGAACAGTACATTTGTTATAACGGATGAACCTATGTGGACATATCATTATTGCTCCAAATCCATAGTCTACATTTGGGTTCACTCAATGTGCCTTCTGTGGGTTTGGACGAATACAATGATGTGTATTAATGATCATAGTATCAGACAGAGTAGATTTACTCCTCTAAATATCATCTGTGCTGTACCTATTCATCTCTCCCTCCCCAAATCCCTGACAGCTACTTATCTTTTTGACTGTCTCCATAGTTTTGCCCTTTCTAGCATATCAGATAGCTGGAATCATACAGTATGTAGCCTTTTCTCATTTGCTCTTTAATTTACTTAGAAATATGCATTTAAGGTCCATCCATGTCTTCTTATGGCTTGAGAGCTCATTTCTTTTTAGTGCTGAATAACATTACATTGTCTGGATATCTTGGTTGCTGATACCCACTATTGAAAGACTTCTTAGTTGCTTCCATGTTTTGGCAATTATGAATAAAGCTGCTATAAACATCTGTGTGCTGGTTTTTGTGTACACATAAGTTTTCAGTTTATTTGGGTAAATACCCAGCAACATGAGTGCTGGATGGTATGCTAAGAGTATGTTTAGTTTTGTAAGAAACTGCCACACTATCTTCCAGAGTGACTACGATTTTGCATTCCACCAGCAATGAATGAGAGTTTCTGTTCCTTCACATCCTTGTCATTAGGTACTGTCAGTGTTCTGGATTTTGGCCATCTCATAGGTGTGGAGTAGTATCTCATTGTTTTAATTTGCTTATGACATATGAAGCAGAGCATCTTTTTATATGGTTATTTGCCATCTTCTTTGGTGACATATCTGTTCAGATCTTTTGCTCATTTTTAAAATCAGGTTATTTCTTTTCTTATTGAGTCTAAAACTCTTTTAAAGAATCATTGAAATAAGTCCCAATCCTTAACAACTATCAAAAAGATCCTGCTGATCTTTCCCATCTATATCTTAAACTACAGTTTTGCCAGTGTTTTTTTCTTTTTTTTTGGTAATCTCCTTTATCGATTTCACCCATTCTCCCCATCCACCTCCCTCCTGGCAACCACCAGTTCTCTGTACTTAAGTCTGTTTGTTTCTTCTTTTTGGTGTTCATCTGTTTTGTTTCTTAAATTCTACATATGAGTGAAAAAATATGGTATTTGTTTTTCTCTCACTGGCTTATTTCACTTAGCATTTTACCGTCTGTCCATCCATGTTGATGCAAATGGCAAGATTTCATTCTTTCTTATGGCTGAATAATATTCCGTTGTATGTATACATACCACAACTTCTTTACCCATTCATGTATATATGGACACTTGGGTTGCTTCCACATTTTGGCTATTGTAAGTAATGCTGCAATAAACAGAGGGGTGCATATATCTTTTTAAATTAATGTTTTTGTTTTCTTTGGGTAAATACCCAGTTGTTGAATTACTGGATCATACGGTAATTCTATTTTTAACTTTTCGAAGGAAATTCCATACTGTTTTCCACAGCGCCTGCATCCATTTGCATTCCCCTTTCTAAAAAGCTCTTCCTATGCTGCTCTTCCAAATCCTTGAATGTGCCCAGTTCTTTCACAATGGCTATAAACCCCTGCTTGCACCATTCATTTCATGTGCTCATGTGCTCATGAAATGTGTGTCAGTAGTTCCTTTCATCCTTTAGAACTTTGCTGAAACATGTGTTCCTCAGGAAAGCCTTCCCCATACCACAGGGTCAGGTCTGTTGCTATGCACTCTCAGAGCCACATGTGATCCTGATCACAAGTGTAATTATGTGTCTAACACCTGTCTTTCACAGTAATATAGAAGCTTTGTGAGGCTCGGAACCATCTTTGTTCCCACAGTTGTGTGCTCAGTATTCAACATGGTGTTGGCACAAGCTACATGCTCAGTAAATATTTGCTAAATGAGCATTTGAGTGCTGATGGAAGTAACTTACACAGTCCTCTGTAAAGTTGAGCAAATTACTTAGACAATCTATCTACTTGTTAACCTTTGTAAAGTCACAGGTCAACTTGTTGCCTTTTTCCATATTCAGAATGGGAATAATAACTCCCTAAATACAAGGATTATTGTAAGGATGTGTGAATTAATTAAGAAACCGTTTGGGAGACTTTCACTCTCTAAATCCGATATGGTATTTGGGTTTTGGTAATTGTGTGGGTAATTAATGCCTTGTGGTATAGTTTAGAAAATTTAAGGTTTTCTTAAATTTCATGTATTTCTTAAGTAAAAAATTTAGTAGCTAAAATTAAGCTTTTGGTTTTTTTCTTTTTGGTTAACCCTTAAGTGATAGGCTTTATATTTACCATGATGTAATAAACCCAAGGAATAATTTAATAAATTGAGTACTTTAGAATAAGGTAGTTTGATCTTTGGTGAAAATAGCAATTTATATATTAATCTTCAACCAAAAATTTTATTTTTATTTCAATTCCAGTATAATTAACATACAGTTTTGTATTAGTTTCAGGTATACAATATAGGGATTCAACAACTCCATCTATTACTCAATGCTTATCAAGATAAGTGTAGTTTTAATACCTTTCACCTGTTTCACCCATCACTCCCTCTGCCCCAATCTGTTTGTTCTCTATAGTTAATAGTTTGTCTTTTGGTTTCTTTTCTTTCCCCTTTGTTTTGTTTTTTACATTTCACATATGAGTGAAATCATATGGTATTTGTCTTACTATGACTGACTTATTTCGCTTAGCATCATATTCTCTAGATCCATCCATGTTGTTGCAAATGGCAAGATTTCACTCTTTCTTATGAATGAATTATATATATATGTGTGTGTGTGTGTGTGTGTGTATATATATAAATTCATCCATAAGAAAGAATGAAATCTTGCCATATGTGTATATGTGTGTGTATATATATATGCCATATGTATGTATAAATATATATATATATACACACACACACATATATATAAAAAATTCATCCATAAGAAAGAATGTATATATATAGAATATATACATATATTCTATATATATATAATGAATATATATATACACACACACACATGCCTCATCTTTATCCATTCATCTATTGATGGATATTTGGCTAGCTATTGCAAATAATGCTGTATTAAACATAGGGATGCATATATCCTTTCAAATTTGTGTTTTTGTATTTTTTAGGTAAATACTCAGTACAATTCCTGGACCAAATGGTAGTTCCATTTTTAATTTTTTTCTATTTTTAATTTTTTGAAGGACCTCCATACTGTTTTCCTCAGTTTGCATTTTCCCAGTTTGCATTCCCACAAACAATGCATGAGGGTTCCTTTTCCTCCCCAATCTTGCCAACACTTGTTTCTTGGGTTTTTTGGTTTTAGCCATTCTGACAGGTGTGAGCTGACATCTTACTGTGGTTTTGATTTGCATTTCCCTGATGGTGAGTGAAGTCGAGCATCTTTTCATGTGTCTATTGACCATCTATATGTCTTCTTTGGAGAAATGTCTGTGTCTTGTGTCCAATTTCTTAATTGAATTATTTCTTTTTTTGGTTTCAAGTTGTATAAGTTCTTTATATATTTTGGATACAAACCCTTTTTCAGTTATGTCATTTGCAAATATCTTCTCCCACTCAGTAGATTGTCTTTTAGTTTTGTTGATCAACCAAAAATTTTGTCCTAGAAATAATTATGCAGCCTAAAATTTTGGAAATTTACTTTCTACTTATAAAATTTGCCCAAAATAGATTCAACAGAGTGAATGTTTTCTCTTTTTAATTAATTACTTCAGGGTTTTCTCATACCAATCATAGAAATTTTTTTTGAATTTTTAAAATTTTTTATTTTTTAAAGTTTTTTTTTTAAAGATTTTATTCATTTATTTGACAGAGATCATAGGTAGGCAGAGAGGCAGGAAGAGAGAGAGGAAGGGAAGCAGGCGACCTGCTGAGCAGAGAGCCCAATGCGGGGCTTGATCCCAGGACCCTGGGATCATGACCTGAGCCAAAGGCAGAAGCTTTAACCCACTGAGCCATCCAGGCGCCCTCCAATCATAGAAATTTATCATCTCACCTTTTCCTGAAGAATGGTGATAACATTTCTGATCCTGAACTGTGTTTCCAATCACCAGACATCACTTGACTACCTATGACCAGTGGTCTAAAGTTATTTAATATTTTACATCATATGAGAATTGAAGGGCAAAAACTAAGAGCTATGTTTTGCATAGCAAACATGTAAAGTAATAGTTTTACATTTTTCTTGCTCTTATAAACTTAATGTCATTAATCATCATTCTTAAAATACCAGGCATACTCTACCTTATTCTAAAACTATTGAAAAAAACATTTTTTTTTAAGATTTAATTTATTTGACAGACAGAGATCACAAGTAGGCAGAAAGAGAGGGGGAAGCAGGCCCCTTGCTGAGCAGAGAGCCCAATGTAGGGCTCAATCCCAGGACCCTGAGATCATGACCTGAGCCGAAGGCAGAGGTTTTAACCCACTGAGCCACCCAGGTGCCCCTAAAACTATTGAAGTTTAAACAAAAGGTAGTCATGGAATTAATCAGAACAAAGAAATGAACTTACCATATTGAATGTTAGCCTAAAAGGGGTAATATTTTTTTTTTTTAAAGTTGTCTCTATACACAACACAGGGCTCGAACTCATGACCCTGAGATCAAGAGTTGCATGCTCTACCAACAGAGCCAGCCAGGCACCTAAAAGGGGTAGATTTTAATAAAAATTCTATCAGATAATTTTCTCAGCTGTGATCCTGTATATTAAATATTATGAAATGTGAAAAGGACTCTGTCATATTAATTCATTAATAAAAAGTGCTTACTGAGTGCATTATTGGGCAAAGCCCTGTGCATACGGATCCCTGTGCATAGGGTCACAAAGAATGGAACAATCTCAGGAGACCCATTTAAGAAAACACTGAGGGGCACCTGAGTGGCTCAGTCAGTTAAGCATCTGACTTTGACTCAGGTCATGGTCTTAGGGTCCTGGGATTGAGCCCCACGTCAAGCCCCATGAAGGGCTTCACTCTCAGTGGGGAGTCTCCTTGTCCCTCTGCCCCTCCCCTTGCTCGTGCTCTTTCTGTCTCTCTCTCAAAAAATAAAATCTTAAAAACATTGAAAACTTATAGAAAAGACCTTGATGATGGCTTCTCCATTTTTCAGATTACTCAAAGAAAAGATGTTGGCAATGCAAGTTAAAATAGGTATTTTATTGAGAAACTTGCTTTGTCAGTGAGAGTAAAAGTTACAAATATTTTTATTTAATAAAATTAGCATATCCATAATCCTAAAAATATCCCTTAAAAAGCCTTTTTCTGAAACCTCAGATCATTCAGATCCAGAGTTTTCTCTTAGTGTTTCCCATGGAAAAAGATGCTGCTTATTCCCTTCATGCAAATAATAGAACATGTGTAGTATGCCTTGTTCACAAAACAAATTCTCCAGTTTGAGTTGCCTGCATGCATGTGAATTAGTATCTGTACTGCTGTCAGTATAAAAGTTTCCTTGTATAACAGTGAAACTTTATGCTTACTCCTGAGCATTCTGAGACTTATAATATGGTCATAAAAAAAAAAAAAAAAAAAAAAAAAAAAAGTCTTGCAGCAACATAGTTCTGCTGAAAAAACATCCCCATCCCCTAATTATAACATAAGGTTGGTAGAGGTTAATACTACACAATAAAGTGTAATTTACTCATTAAATACACCAGGCTTCCATGCAGGTTTTTTTTTTTTTTAAATTACATATTTGTTGCATTAAAAGGACAATGATTTAAATCTATAAATTATTCTCTAAATGGCTTTTACATGAGACATTAAAAGTATGAGAAAAATAAATACTTGAAACATGTTTTAAATAAGTTAAACCAGCACTAACACCTAATAATTAAGCAGAGGTTCAAAGATCACGTGAATAGATCTCATTTTAATTTTCTGGAGATAAAGCTTATCTGAGGGCAACACTGAATAATTTTCAAGTTTATAGATTTTTATACATGGATACTTTAAAAAGACTAAATTCTAGATGTAAAAGGATGTTTTTAAATCTTGACTTGAACTATATAGTTTTTTTTCTTTTTAACTACAGGAAATATATTGATAGGGCTATCCTTCTGCACTGTAATGCTTTGTGCAGACACCAGAATTGATATATGAAAATAATTTTGTTGATAAAATTTAAACAGAACTGGTGAAATTATCTTTAGTACAAAAGTTAAAGATTACACTTCTGTTGATAGATTTTGAAGATAATATTTATGGTGGTTCTTATTTGCCTCGTGTGGCACAGATTAGTACTTCGGATACAAAAGCAAGAAAAAAATGAACTTAAAAAAATATTGCTTCTAGTTTTAATGAGTGCTATTTGTCAAGAAAATGGGAAAAACAGAATAAGGAGGCCTTTTATCAGAATCATTAAAATTCTTTTTCAGGAGATGCTATCAGTAAGTGCAAAGTTGTCATAATTTAAGGTCCATTTCCTGCCAGCAGTATACTTGCCAAATTTGGCGATTTAAAGCACAAGTACATTGGATGTCAACTTTGAAATTATAGCAAACAGATGCAGGGAGCAATATTTTAAAATGCTGACATAACTGGCTTATAGTATTTATTATACTTACTATCAGAACTTTAAATTTTGACTTGGTTTTCTCTTTTTCCTAAGTTAGTTTCCTGTGAGTTTTCCATACACATGAAATCACAAAATGTTCGCATGGGGTAGGAACACATCTCACCGAATTTTACAGATGAGGCAACTGAGATTCAGAGAGGTTGTGATTTGCCCAAGGTCACACAGCTTATAAGAAACAGATCTGGGGCTAGAATATGGCCCAGGGTTGTCTCCTTCATAACTTAGGTCCTAGGGGATGGGGATGAATGCTCAATCTCTTTATATCTTTCCGGTGGGGGCGTGTTTGCATTAATAGCAGGGGGACTCTGTTCAGGACTCTTTTGAAGAAATCTATAAAACAAGTACTCATCCCGAAATTCATACTCGTTGGTGATATGTTGGATGACTCCCCCTTGCACCAGTCTATCTCCATATATCACAGCTTCACCGCGGTCAGAGGCAAGGCCAACTTCAATGAGCCAGTTCACCAGGTCACAGCCACAGAAGGTCCCGGCAGACGTCTTTGCACCACACCTGTATGTCAAAGGAATGTTTCACCCATATGTTCTGTAAACCCGGTATCAGCACTGCATGATAGAGGACAAGCAAGGAAAAACAGGAGACAGGGAAACACAGCATGATAGTTAAAAGTGTGGCAGGAATGAAACTATTCTAAATATAAAGGGTTTGTTAACTCACCTGACCCTAGAAAGATCCACCAGAAAAAAATGCCAATAATGCTTGTGAAAACAGAAACATGTAAAAAAAACAACATAATGTAAATGCGTCTACAAAGAAGCATTCTTTTTATAGTACCTGGCCTTTTACAATCAGATCCATTCTGTAGACAGCTGAATATTGTTCATTTCATAAGTTATACTCTTAGGTATAAGAGGTCACTTAATTGCCTCAGGAACATTAATATTTTTTGTAAGCTCCTAAGAAGTGACATTTTAACTAAACTACTCAAATCAAACATCATTATTTTCTGTTTATCACAGTGCCCACAAGTAGTCTTTCTTCTTGCCTTCTGCTGCAAGACAACCTTACTGATAACATTCGTCAAGAAATATTGCATTAGGGAGGCACCTGGGTGGCTCAGTGGGTTAAGCCTCTGCATTTGGCTCAGGTCACGATCCCGGGGTCCTGGGATCGAGCACCGCACCGGGCTCTCTGCTCAGCAGAGAGCCTGCTTCCCCCTCTCTCTCTGCCTGCCTCTCTGCCTGCTTGTGATCTCTCTCTCTCTCTCAAATATATAAATAAAATCTTTAAAAAAAAAATATGCATTAGGAAATAAGGAAGTGTGATCTATCTTGCTACCAATGTTGGGTCTTGAAAATGTACTTTGATCATGAATCTGTTTCTTGATTATTTAAAATCTGTCTTCCTAATGCAAATAAGGGGTACCTCACATATGAAAAAATAAACAAGGGGGGAGGAAAATGTAAAAGAACCAATTAAAGGAATTCTGTAGGTTTTCATACAAATAGGTAAGAGATAACATGAGTCTGTCCACAAGCATTAGTCAAGCTGTAAAACTTGCGGTGCTTGACAACATGTAACAGCGGGTGAAAATCAAGATGAAACGAGAAGTAGGTGACAAACATTTTAGACCACTTAACCACCAATGAGTATAGCGTTCCATATAAAAATTAGAAAAGAGATTAATAGACGTGAAAGATCTTTTCAAGGACATAAAATATTTTAACATCAGTATTTTGCTTAGTAACGTCTTAATTTCTGCTTTGCAATGACAGATATCACTTTGAACAAAAGCCTGGCTATTACAACTTCTGTCTGATCCTTCTCCCTGCTTGTTGATTTTTAACTTATGGCCCAACACTTATAACCCCAGACACGAACTGAATAATAATTGCTTCCTAATGACTGACCAGGCAGCTCCAGTCGCAGCACTGGAACCATAGAGAGTCGCAGGGAATGTGCCGCCGTACAGAATGCTGAGGGACAGGGCCACCAGCTAGAGCCTCTTCATCCGGAAGCAAAAGCCATGCTTCCGACAGTAGGCTGTCACAGTGGGCCTTTCTTAAGTGGAGTGCCCTTTCTTCATTTAAAAAAAATCATTGTAAATCGTTGGAAGTATCCACAGATGGAACTTTGAAATCATTCTCTTTATGGGTCTTTAAGGGTAAGAAACTAAATTTTCTTCATAGTTGACCATTCCCAGAAACTGAGCGAGGACAGGACCATCATATAGATTTTGCTATCCAATTCAAAGATGTGTTATCTAACTTTAGAAAAGAGGAACACAAAGGTTTAGAGAATTGAACTGGCCCAATTCTCAGAGCTCGTAAGTGGCAGACTCAGGAGCTGGCCTCTGGGATCATTGACCGACCAGTGAGTCCCCTTTCTACTAGCTATACCACGCTACCTTTTGTTTATAATAATATACTGGCATAATAATAAAATTATACTGGCAAAAATTATATATTCATAATAAAATAAATATTGTTTTTTTATTTATAAAAATAAAAATTATATATTTATAATAAAATATACTGTCATAATATGTGTAAATATGTGTAAATATAGCATCTGAATGGTAATCTGCATAAATTTTCAAATACACAGTTACAGACATAAAAGTACTTGGCTTTTTATGTTATTTTTTTTCTCTTTTATAATAACCAAAAGTCATGGCACTGTAACATTCATTTCCTGCTGCATGCTCCATACCTTAAGGATTAGAAGAATAAATATGATGTCATAGACTGAAGATTAGGACTTGAAGGGAAAAATAAGCAGCAGAATTAATAAAAGACAAATTTCATTTCATTTTCTTGACAATGTCATTAATAATATGAAATAACGTACCGAAAGGAGATGGAGAATAGAAAGCCACATCTAAATCCAGTGTATCTCATAGCTTTGTGAGAGACACTAATGGCCAATATGAAGTGAATGTTAATATTTGACTACATCTTGGTTCATTCTCAATTAGTTTTCACATTTTATATGGAAATCAGAAGTTATATAACACTTAGAAAGTGTAAAAATCTTACAAATGCTTTTTCTCAAATTATAAACTGACCCATAGCTATTTTAACTTTTACATGTAAATATGCTATTGAAAATAACCATGTAGTTAGTTACAACCACATTACTTAGCCTGTTACAAACCAAAATTAATCATCAAAAATATAATTATCTGGAATTTGTACTTACCTTCTTTCCTTGACAATGTTTCGGATACAGAGGTCACGGTGATAATGGATAAATTGTTGACAGGTCATTTTTATTTCCTCAGGAACAGGAGAACCCCTTTTTTCTGCAGTCTCTTTATTATTCCATAGGAATTCAAGTCTAAAAACCAAAATTTATGGAGGCCACTTTTAAGGAAAGGAAAACACTGAGAGGAAACCCCTTCTTGCTTATCATTCCATCAACATGGCTCTTCCAAAGGTATCATCTTCAACATGCAGATATGGTTAGTCTCTGAAGCAAAGACATAACCTGAGCTTGGTTTCCTGGTCCAAGCAGGTGGGGTGGGGGTGATGTGAGGTAGGGTGGGAGACTTGAGACTTGAACATTTTATAAACCCTCCTGACATATTTGATCTATTTCAGTTTCTGCCAATAAATGAAGTTCTTTTCTTATTCTACATTCTACTGTTTTAAGCTGCAAAAATAATTTACAGAGATCAAATATTTTATTTAATCATTTTCCAATTTCAGTACCACGGAGACAAATACTGGGATCTGGAATACAGCATGATTCTGTTTCTGTAACGTTGGACAATTGATCTGTTGACTTTTTTACCCAGTCAACATTATGAAGCTGATAACTAAGTTCAGTGACTTTTCTATTACGCTTTTCTTCTTTACTGAAATGATTATGACCCTAGTAGCGACATCTTAATAATGTAATGATATCAATGATGACAAAAAAGAAGAAGGAAAAGAAAGAAGAGTGACCATCTACTGGGCACTCTTTATATAGTTGGTTGGATAAAATCCACCAGTACTTCCAATTTCTACCAATTTTGATTTTGAAAACAAATGAGGATATACAAAGTCTTGTGCCCCCCCCTTTCCTGCCACTCCCAAGTTGGAGAATTCCCACTTCATTATTGTATTCACACTATCATTATTATAAAGAAATTCTCAATCTGAATCCAAAGAAACTCAACAAGCAATTAAAAAAAATTTAGAAAGAAGAGAATTTTAGTTTTCTATAAATTGTCAGTTTGATAGAAAGAGAAATCCTAATATCAAAGGAGAATCTGTATTGTCAAATACAGACCTTTGGGGGCACAACATCTATGATTTCCATTTCTAAATACATTTCTTTTTTTTTTTTTAAGATTTTATTTATTTATTTGACAAAGATCACAAGTAGGCAGAGAGGCAGGCAGAGAGAGAGGAGGAAGCTGACTCCCCGCTGAGCAGAGAGCCTGATTCGAGACTCGATCCCAGGACTCTGGGATCATGACCTGAGCCGAAGGCAGAGGCTTTAACCCACTGAGCCACCCAGGTGCCCCTCTAAATACACTTCTAAGTTTCATTTTACTTTATGTAGTTAATGGTATAGGTAGAAGTCTGCATCCATCATTTCTTGTTAAAATGCAAATGACAATGTTGGATTAATCAGAGTTCTCCCAATATTTTCTCCATAGTTATTAACAAAAGATATGTGAATCAACATATAACCTTTCTTCAGTGTTTAACAATTTACCCTTTCTGTAGTCTCCTAGCAGTTACTGAAGGCTTAAAAAATATCAGTATCTTAATAGAATGGCCTTGTCATTACCTTTACAGATACAGATTTATTTCAAAACTAAATTTACCTTCTTTTGAAAGGCAGAATGATTAAATGTTTGTCCAATCCAAAGATGCCAAAGGAAATAAATCCCTATGGAAAAGGAAAAGTTACAGTTATGAATTCAACACTAGAATGTTAAGGACTGGGGAGTTATGGAAACCACCATATTTAGTGCTGAGGGAAGCAAACCCATAGTGATTACAGCAATAGTTTAAATGGAACACAAAAGTCAGGCCCTCTATAAAGTTTAATGCCTGGAGGCAGGTATGACTTGGCTGCCTCTTTCTAGTCATCTATCCTACTAATTAGTTGGAGCACTGGTTTAAACCAGTCCTGAGCGACCACATCTGCATCCTAGCTTATTGAAGAAAAATGAAAACATTTCAGAGCTTTATGTCTTTTTTTCCTCTTTTTAAAAAAAGAAAATAAATTATCTCCTACTGGGATTAGGTATTTACTATTTCTCTATTAACACTTCAGAAATTATAGAATTATATAGTATTTGGTTCTAAGGAAGTAACTGAACTTTATGTGAACTTTACGTGAAATGAAGTTGGCTAGGTGCTTATAGAAAGGCTTTGAAGACTTTGGGAGTGATGAAGCAAACTGGCGCTGGAAGTCAGCCACAGATCTGGACAGTTGCGCCTGCTTGGGGAGGCAAGAGGCTGGGAACTGCCATTTGTCAGGCGCAGCGGTATAAGGATCTAAGTGCTGGTTGGTAGGAGGTGGGATGGAGAATGTAATACACTGCACAAAGGATCTACCTTTCTTTACCCCCAAACTGTAAACAACCAAAAAGGAATGATCTTACTATAACACCTAGATGGGATGTGGTGGTGCTGGTGGTGTGGGGAGGGTCTCTCTCTCTCCTTTGAAACACCGGGGCCATTAGCTGAGGGGGTACCATTTCAAATGCAACATTCCTGGCATTAGCTTCTTTGTGAAGCCCTCTCGGTCCCAGTGTTGGGGTGACTCAGCCTGGAGTGGCTTTGCTGAATACAAAATGCTGAGTGAAACTATGAGTTTTCAACCTAGTATTTTATAGGTCTTGGGCACAAAATCAGATCTCACACAGAGTCACAAAGTGAGGTAGGCATCAAGTAGCCCAGGATACTTGAATCTATCTGTAATAAGCTGAACAGGTCACTTATCTATCTGGACAGAGTCCTTTTGCTCCCACAATAATGGCTAAACAAACCAGAAATATTTCAAGAAATTAATGTTAGGATAAAATGTGCAAGAGTGTTTACTGATAAATGTTAACTGACTCAGTCAGTTATTAAAACCAGTGTTTTCAAACACAGTATTTTTTTCAACCTGATACTTAGTCTGGGGACTAAGGTTCCCTGATTAAAAGGTAAGGGATTGAAAACAATCACATTTTGAACTTTACACATAAAAGTATCCTCCCAATACACAAAATATCACTTATCCTTAAATATCCATTTTAATAGTGACATAAAAACAATAGCATCTATTATATTAGTTCTCCATGGAACTTTCATTTCTAATTTGTAAACTGGGAATGATAATGTCTACTTTGTAGGTATTCTTTATGTTTAAATAAGATGACTGATGTATAATGCTTAATAATGGTTGGCATATAGTAGTAGGTCCTCAAGGAACAGTAACTAACTATTCCTGGTCAAAATTTATTTACCCACCACAAGATTTTCTAAAAAAGATTTAAGTACCTATTGTCCGAGAAACATCGAAATATAAATGAAACAACATTCATCAATTTAAGTGACTAAACTAAAGGCTCAGGGAAGGTAACTCTTTTTCCCAAAGTGACTTATTAAGACAGTCACAAAGTTTAAAAAGAAACTGGAACATCTTGTCCCTGCTTAAATTATCATTCTTTATTTTAAAACCAAAGCAAAAAACGATTTGGTGTTTCTGATTGAAACACTCCGTGTGCATTCTGATGACTTGAACCAATATGGAGACCGGCAACAGCTGTCAGCTGCCATGCATACCAGCAGCTGGCAAACCAACTAAAACCCTTTTGATTTAAAAGAAAACAACAACATCCGCACCACTACCCCCTAAACAGCCCATCCAGGAAAACAAAACAAAACAAAAAAAGCCCTCAAAGTTCTCAGGAAATAAATACCTGGCCAAAGTTAAATACAGCACAGAAAAACTGTAACTCAACATAGAGCCTTCCAGGTTCTTGGTTGAATAGCCACCATAAACAACTGGAAAGATTCTGTAAAGGAAGGAAAAATAGTATTTTAAAATGAAGCTAGCTGATCATTTCTCCCTACCCAGAACACAGTACAATAACTTATCTGCTTAATAATTAGGCAGAAAAAGACTAAAAGGAAAAACACTGAGAGAATATAGAGGCTTTGTCTTTTGAACAAGAGGTTTCAACCTCTCCTCTTGACAGATGTCATTCAAACAGCATCTAATTTGATCAGACTTGAAGCAAGAAGACATGCGCTATAATACAGAAGCTTACATAACACATCAGGTCTGCCGACTAGCCCAAGACAGGACTGATTTTAAAATTAGTTCTACACAATGAAAACAATCACATCACTAAGCAGCAGTTCTTGGCAGCATTTCTTACTTTTTGATTTTTTTCTTAAATAGCAGTTAAAATGGTGCTGGCTGATCGCTTTCTATGCAACCAGCGTCCCCATGTAAAAAGGTTTCTTCATATGTTATACGGTCTACCTCTCATCTCTAGGCAAGTTACACTTGAACCATCTCAAAGAATTCTATAATAATAACTGATAATGCACAAAAGAGGACATAAAACATTCTAAAAGCCCCTAGGAATCAGAGAAATGCATTGAAAAAATGCCGCATTTCACTGACAAAATGATAAAATTTAAAAATTTTTAACATTCAGTGCTGGTGAGAGTACTTTGACAAATCTATACTATTCCTTTAGAAAACAATTTGAGAGAATGCATCCAACTATTTGTACTCTTTGGTCTAGGTTTCCCAACTTTGAGAGTCTATCACACAGAAATATTACATGGAGATGTCTATTTAAGCATTTTGAAGAACTAGGAATAACCATCCCTAAGAAAGTGGTTGAGTAAATTATAACATATCTCCTCTATGGTTTATTGAGGAGCCATTTCCAGTAACAGTTAGGAACAACTATGTAGCAACATGAAAATGGTTGACACAGGTGACAAAACAGGGTATAAATCTGTATGACAATTAGAACCAGGAAAAGTGTATTAAAAATAGAAGGCAGTAATCTTATAACTATCCATGGTATGAGGTGGTTGTGTTATTTTCATAATGAAAAATTCTGTTTAAAAGCTTATTTATCTGACGAATGTCTCCTGCGAAACCATGTCGGCATTTATCTACTGAGGTCGGTCTTGCAAGGAATATGTTAGAATAAGCAGCCCTATACACAGCATGGAGATACCTGGTCTTACCAAATTACAGGTTCAGAGACTAAACCAAATAGGCTATTTGGGCATTTAGGCTACAGAGTGCTGTGAATTCTTCACCTCCCTTGCTCCCCAAAACAGCTCAAGGTCGGGATTCAGACTGGCCTGGTTGCCACCCACCCCTCCCAGAAGCAGCGACTAAGTTTCCCCCAGATGCCTGAATAAAATCTTTGCCAAACATTTAAAGAAATGGCCCCCAAACAAAAATCAGAAGAAACATTTACAGCAAACAGGCCAATAATGAGAAGTAAACACAGCAACACGTGTCGAGTCAGTTGCTGATCTCCGCTCTGTAGATACTGCTCCTCTTCCTGGACTAACATGCAGCTCTGGGAGTTACAGCGACTCACACAATGATCATCTATAAGACAGTAAGTACAACAATTTGTAATCAGAGCTTTTTATTTGAATGCATTTTAAATTCATAATGACTTTCAAAGCAAACCAGCACATATGCACATTCAGCTCAGAATCAGTATATTATTTTAGAAGGAATCTGAGGGCGGCTCTTTCATGTGGTCTCAGGAGAGTTCTACTTGTCAAGTGTTTGCATCTGGAAAAATACAAGGAGGATGCCACAGTTCCCTTCTACACTAGTCAACAGTGTAATGTATATATATTTTAAGACCAGGTTTACTGTATCTACTTAGAGAAATTTTCTTTTCTTTTTTCTTAAAGATTTTATTTATTTATCTGATAGAGCACAGCAACAGAGAGAGAAGGAGAAGCAGACTCTCCCTCTCCCTGAGCAGAGAGCCTGATGTGAGACTCGATCCCAGGCTCCTGGGATCATGACCTGAGCTGAAGGCAGATGCTCCCACCCAGGTGTTCCTTTGACTTACAGAATTTTTCTACACCAAGAACACACAAGTACTTTTTATTAAAGTAGGATCAAACAAAAGCACAGTTTGGCAGCCTGCTTGCTTTTTTTTTTTTTTTTTTAGCTTAGCAATACTGGATGCTTCCCTCATGCCATCAGCTATTATTATAGCCATTAGCTATATATTATAAATCTATCTATATCTATACCTTGATTTCTTTTTTTAAAGCTAAATTAATAGCTCATGATTCATCGGTAACAAATTTACATATTGGTCATGGATATCCTAGTTTCGCTAAATGTAACACAAATGTACTACTCTCCCTTGCTTTTCATTAAAGAGTTTAAAACCTGCCTTAGAAAAGACCTTTAAGAAATCAGAACTGTTAAACACCGTTCTGCTGACATACAGAAGCAAGTCCAAATTATAGGTATGACCCTTCTCTGGCCTAAAGGGGAGGGGCCTTTCCCAAGAAACCTGTGCTCTCCTGCCTCAGCTCCAATATGGCCATGGCCTCAAAAGCAGGGGAAAATATGTTTTACAAAATGGATGTCTAATTGAACATACAGTCTGATTTTTAAAAGTCAAAGATGAAACCACAATTTTACAGCTCTTAACTCTCAAGGCAATCATAAAAATTTGTATTTCCTAGAGCCTGTTTCCAGAAAAGGACATACACAGTCATTAAATATGGCCCAACATTTTGGCTAACAGCACAGGGAAGTGCACAGTGTTGATATGTGAAAAGAAAGCAGTCTGCCAAACTGTCTCTCTAGTATGAGCCTACTTTAATAATAATTATTTGTGTATATCTTGGTGTAGAAAAATTCTATCTCAGTATATATAATAAGCCTGGTCTTAAAATACTGAGTACAGATACTATAAAAATGGATAAAAATAAATTTTAATATCTTTCATTTACCTTTCTTACACATTGCAACATTGATTTTGCCTTTGTGCTGTGCCAGTGTTTTGGGGATGAGGAATTAATTATACTGCTAAACTCTAAAAATTCTCACTTGTTCATAGTTTGTTTTCCTTCAACCTTTCTTTATTTCAGGCTTAAGGAATGATACTAAATTATATGAGTAGATGAAGTCCATATATGATGGCTTTCTTTCTGTATAACTTTTGCAAATAGGATCAGAAAATGTTAAGACGCTCCTACATAAAAGAGTTCTCAGGAATCAGCATTATTCATGAAGAAAATGACAGATAAGGGGAACATAACGTAATTTTCAGAGACAAAAAATGTTAAATTACACATTGAAGTCGTTGACAGACTTTATTATTAGGTGTATTGCATAGGGAGAAAACATAAGGAGGAAAGCCTTGGGAATTATGATGTAAAGTAAAGAAACATTAGTTTAAGCGAGTGGCATAAAAAACTGAAAGACAGTTGAACTGAATGCCAAATGGGGTTTCCTAGCAGAAAGTCAGTGAAGGCTCAACATCTGATACATTTTCACTTCCTTCTATAGGAGTGTGAGTTCCACTATTAAGATTCATTGCTAGCAGGCTGCCTCGGTGGCTCAGTGAGTTAAGCCTCTGCCTTTGGCTCAGGTCATGATCCCAGGGTCCTGGGATTGAGCCCCGCATCAGGCTTTCTGCTCAGCAGGGAGCCTGCTTCCCCCTCTCTCTCTGCTGTCTCTCTGCCTACTTGTGATCTCTCTCTCTCTGTGTCAAATAAATAAATAAAATCTTAAAAAAAAAAAAAAGATTCATTGCTAGCCAGCAGAGAGCAGCCAAATATAAACCCTGCTTGGCTCATAACAACCACTATAATGCAACTCTGTTTAATGAGCATTTACTAAGTATTCCAAACACTCTGCTAAGTGATTTGCGTACATCGTTACTTATAATCCTCACATTTCTTATATAAAAGTGAAATGCCTTTGGCAACAATACAGTTGACATATGTTTTGTCATGAAGATGGCTTTGGGGCGTTTTCCTTTCTAACTTAATTATAAATAAGCATAATCAATGAAAGTGCACTGCAATTTCACCTAAGTGTGTTCAGTTGTTTTCAGTAATTTGAATTCCATTGTGCACGCATGGGGATGGTCCAAGATGGTGGCAGAGGAAGACCCTGAGCACATCTCCCACAGACACACCAGATCTACCACTCTCTATGGAATAACTCCCACCTAAAAAGAACTGAAGACTAGCTGAACTGCTTCTTCCACAACAAGGGGAAAATGGCCACATTGAGCCAGGCAGGAAAGGCAGAAATGCAGTCTTACAAAAAGCTCACCAGGGGTGCAGCAACTCACAATAGGGAAGGATTCACAGGTTTAGAACTCTCCAGCTCGGGAACCACAACTCTTGGGACCTGCACTAGACAGATGAGGCCCCAAACATGGGGCTTATGTCCAGGGGGCCCAAGGGCTGTGAAGATCTGAGATACTCCTTTTGAGGGGCTCATGCATGGACTCACCCATCTGGGCAAGCAGCACAAAGGCAGCAGTTTGAGAGGTGGCTGGATTATATGTGAAGGAGATTCAACTGCTAATCTTAAAGATTCATGGGAATTTTCCTTGTGGATGGAACTGCTGGAGAGTGCCAATTTTCGCACTCTTCCTCTACCTTGCTAGGGAGGCAGGTGCGGGCATACATAACATGGCTAAAACCAAGGCATGTCCCTCCCAGAACGCTCTTCTCCAGCTCTGCTAAAATTGCAGATGTGCCCCACCCCGGATGCTCTTTCCTGGCACAAGCATGTCCCACACCCAACACTCTCCCATGGCCTTGCTAAAACTGGCGGGCAAACTCAATCCACACAGAGGCCACTCAACTGCCTAGTTCTGGTGGCTGGAGAGGCCTGTGCATCTGGGGTCCATGGGTAACAACTGAAAAGATTGTGCTGAACAGGATACTATATCCTGGGCAATATACAGACAGCAAACTGAAATACAGCCCCAGACTGCACATGGAAAAGACCCATTTGATTGTCCAGAAGCTTTCACCTGAGGGACGAACTTCAGGTTAAAGCCACACATCTAAAGGCTGCAGAAGCACTCTCAGAGGACATAAGCAGGGACACACCACCTGTGCACACCTCTCCCCTGAACTTGGCCTTGCCACAGCTCACTGGTATCTCCCAGAAAGGATCTTTTATACTTGACTGAAGCCCTGATTTTTGGCAACTATCACCCAGGGGATACCTGCAGATCTCCTGGTCTAGAGGTCAGCAGTGTCTAGGATTGTGGTCCCACGGGATTGTATATATTTGCATACTTTAACAGCTGCTGCCTGAGGACCTGGCTTCTAATCTGCCTGGACCTAGGTCCCTGCCTTTGCACGGGTCCAAAGCACACCCTCACCAACTGAAACCATCAAGAATAAATCAGGCTGATAATCGCAAAGGGTCTAGCGACAACCAAGAGCTAAGGCAAGGTTGAAACAGACTGCTGATTATCAGAGGGGAAGGGGGTTAGGGCAGGGTGAAAAGAGTGAAGGGGTGGTAATAAGACTTATTGTGGTGATCACTGTGTCATGTATACAAATTTTGAACTACTGTGTTGTACACCTTATACTAATATAATGTTACATACCAACTTTAGCTCAAGTAAACAAATAACCTGAAATTCAGACCACAACTGTAATTCAGTCTTTTACTTTGTATGTCAAAGGTTTTTAGTTTCAAAAATTTTTCTTATTTTGTAAGAAAGGGTATATTGAAAGTATATAGATTCAAAAGATAATTAAGCACTAATTGGTCTTGGCCCCAAAGGAAATGAGTGGGGGAAAAGTCTCAGCTGTTAAAATAAGAAAAAAGTCCAAAAAAAAAAAAAGGAAATGGTGCATGTGGCAAACTTCTTGGAATCATTACACGGGTTAAATTTATTGGAAAAATGTGTATATAATACCACCAATTACTATATTATAAGAACTTTATTATTTTTTATTATTATTTGTTTAAGTAGGCTCCATACCTACTGTGGAGTCCAATGTGGGGTCTGAACTCACAAACCTGAGACCAAGACCCAGCTGAGATCAAGAGTTGGATACTTAACCAACTGGGTCACCCAGGTTCCCCGAACTTTATTTTTTTAAATGAGTACTCTATCCATGAACAATTATTACCCTATCAGCACTTCTCCCCAACTTATTTGAGATTACATAAGCAGTGTAGCGTCTGTGAAATCCTAAGCTGAAATCTTTTAAGGTATAAGGATAGGACTCTTCTGTTCCTTAGGCCCATGCTCATAGCTGGAGGCACTTACTTTTCTCAAATGAAGGAGTCACAAGCCCACTGGTGCTTGTGTTTGCTACCGGCTCAACGGACGGGCAGTGTGATCCACCATTTCCCATGGAGCAGGAGCAACAACCTAGGTAGATAAAATAGCACAGGAGAATAAGGCCCAACCACAAGAGAAATGGATAACTTCTAGAGATGCCAAACCATACCAAACCAGACAACCCACCCACTCGTACACACACACACACACACACACACACACACACACATTTCCCATGCAGCCACAATGGAAACGTGTTCACATGATGTCTATCAAGAAGAATTTACATGTGCTTATTTGGAGGTTAACATTTAAAGAACAGCAGGCAAAGGACTGGCCCTTTTACATATTGTCTCCTCATTGCATGACAAGGAAGAGTATTTCTATCCAGCTGTTTTTATTAGTTACCACTGTGCTTTGACAACTAAGAATTTGAACACTTTCTTCAACTACAGCTTTTACTTCATCACTCCTTAAAAACATGCCCTAGTGCTCTATTGTTTACTGTAGTCAATTGAAACTCCTTGGCCTGAATTTGAAAGCTCCTGAGGACTTGGCCCCTCTTTCTCCATCCAACCACCCCCACTATCTAACAAGGCCCTTCTTCCCAGACAATTCTTTTTTTTTTTTTTTTTAAGATTTTATTTATCTATTTGACAGACAGAGATCACAAGTAGGCAGAGAGGCAGGCAGAGAGAGAGGAAGGGAAGCAGGCTCCCTGTTGAACAGAGAGCCCCATGTGGAGCTCGATCCCAGGACCCTGGGAACATGACCTGAGCTGAAGGCAGAGGCTTTAGCCCACTGAGCCACCCAGGTGCTCCAATTCCCGGACAATTCTTTAGCGTTCTCCATCAACCCCATGCCTGTTCAGGTCTGCAGACTAGTTAGGCACGCGCGCAATTCCCACTCTTGTTAATTCTTTGAAATCATCTCCTCCTTTATGTTCAGCTCAAGACTTGCTTCTTTCAAGAACGTGTTTCCTACCAGTCTAGAAAATGCAGTCAAAACAATCTTATTCTTTTGTCTTCTCAGACATACACTGCTGAAAATCCCTTGCTGCTTTATAGGCTGATTGGTTTATGGAAGATGCCTTGAGACATCTGCTTTATAGAGCTATAGCTTCTCCTCCACATAGTCAGAGGGTGCATGCAGTAGCCTTTAGTTATTGAAAATTTTATTTATTTACGAGCAGGGGGAGCAGGAGAGGGAGAAGCAGATGTCCCGCTGAGCAGGGCACCTGACCTTAGGACTCTGGGATCATGACCTGAGTGGAAGACAGATGCTTAACCGACTGAGCCACCCACGCACCTCATGCAGTGTCCTTTAAACACAGATATAAGACATGGTGCTCCTTCACATGGATTCTTTTTTTTTTTTTTCTAGTGTGGATTCTAATAGAATAACAACTTCAGTGACAAAGTGTATTAAAATTTAATACGCTAGAAAAAGGAATAATGCCTAGGCTGAAATTTTCATTGATAACATGATTTAATTCTTCAGCAGTGTTCTTAAGAGAAAAGATTTCAAAGTATAAAAACCACCATCTATAATAAGGTATTAGAAGTGTCTTTCTATATTTAAGATAATGATGCCATCTCAAGGTTAAAATAGAACCACAGAATAATAGAAAAGAAAATACAGAGATCATCTGGCCCAGCCCTCCTATCTTCAGAAGTTTGAAGGCTTAAGTCAGCTAAGATGAAATTGTTCAGAAAACAGACATAAAGCGAGCCCAGTTCAATGACATACATACAGGGCATGCACAGAGCCTGACATGGGACTTGATCTCATGACCCCAAGATCAAGAAAGTTCCCTGAAGCAAAACACTTAGGATACAGGCTATATAGGCACGTAAGAGTGTCTTTTTATGTCGGTATCATACCTGTTTCTGGGATAGAACTTGTAAAAGGTTCTGGTTCGTTTGCTGACCCTGGACTCTCCTCAAAGGCAGCGTTCCCAGGCTCTGCTGTTTTGTGGTTCTGAGACTGGTCGAACCCTTCATAGCGTCCTGCTTGGGTGGTGCGGTTCATGCACATGAGTGATATGCCAGCTATCACGATGCTGCAGAACAGGGTGACTGCTGTGATGACCATCTGCCAGTATTGCAGAGAGACATTAGGCCACTTTGCATAATCCCAGCTTGATCACCTTAGTAGCACAACTTAAGAGAATTTTTGTTTGGTGGGAAAGGCAATCTCTCCACAGCTATAAATGCTCTGGAACAGTGGTTCTCAAAAAGGAGTAAGAATATGAAAGGGAGCAAGTTATTTGAAGAGAAATTAGGATTAACTTGAAGAGAAAATAAGATCTGTAGTGGCTTCTTTCACTCTCCATCAATATCATTGGTTTCCTCTGTAAGCAAGCTAAATGACTGCTTACAGACCTTTTTTATTTCAGTTTTTGCTTGCTTTAATACGGCATTCAAGCATACTTCAACAGGAGACACTGTTATGGTAATAATACTAAACATAAATAATTCTGACTAATACTAATTGCATACTAACATATGCCAGCACTGGTCAAAGTCTTTTATACATCTAATCTTGTTTATTCCCACAGCGACCCAATAAAATTCAAAATTATGAAATAAAAAAGAGGATAAGAAATCAAAATCTCTTGAAGGTTTTTTTTTTAAGAACAAAAACACACATCCTTGAGGCTAGCCCTAGAGAATTTTGATCAGCAGATACACTATGGCTTATCAAAAACATTTTTCCCCAGGTACTTATTGTTCTAAAATTTATACTTATAATAGGATTGAAAGTCAAGAACATGGCTTTTATTACTACTGCTGACTTACTAAATAGCTTTAAATTAATCACTATTTCCTCCAGTAGAGAAAACAGAATTCACAAGTGGGTTTAAGATGACCCAATAAGTTTCAAGCATTTGGAAATCCTCAGCTTAAAATGGATGAAGACCTATAAAATCTTCACCACAGTTCAAAGTGTGACTTAACAAAGTGATATAGGATCACTAGTGGGCTATACAATAAATTGGAATAGATTTTCAAAATAACTTTAATATAAGTTATAGCAAAACACAGGAACAAAGGAAAAAGAGATGTTCACAAGAAAAAAAACTATCAGAAACCTCTTCTTACCTGCTCCTTTCCATAGAAGAAGGCTGAGTCAATGCTATCTCCATTATGTTTTCCAGTTATCAGAAGAACACCAACAAGGAGAGCAGGAATTCTGGAATAAGGTTTAGAGAGAGAATGAGACAATGAATAGTAACTGTGTACATGGAAACATATAGGCAAACAGAAAACTATCCACTTACCCCCAGCCAGATATTATGATGATTCCAACAGGAATTTGTACACTCTCTCTCTTTTTCAAAAGAAACAAAGAAATTGCCAGAAGGCCTAAGAACAAGAAACAGAAATTGAAAGGTAGATGGTTACTCTCGATGTTGATCAGACCTCAGAACTTTAACCAAGCTTATTTCGATGGTAGTTGGGGGTTTAGATCCTAGAATTTACTCTTTCTAAGTAAATACTGGCCTCAATATTTTGAAGCATGTTTGTCTCATAATCATTCGTGTTTTCCTTCCTGTATTATTTCTTTACTCAAATCTTCTTGTTTTATATATGAGGAAGTTTTCAAAAGCTCAAATCAGTTTATTCTTTTGATTGGTGTTTGGAATTTATATATTTGTTAAAAAAAATTTTAACTGGATACAGAGCAAGTCTAAAAATAAAAACACCCTCACTCTGCCGGTGCTAAGAAAGTATAGGCAATTCTTACCCTGGTTCAGTTTTTGGAAAATGCCCCAAGTCTAAATGATAGAACTTAATAAAAATATAATGTGAACTTAATGCAAAAATAAATGTTTTAAAACTCTTGAGCATTCCTTTCATCTTAAATCCAATTATTTATACAAGTAACATCCTTTTTCATAAATCCTATGTAGTTGTAGAATCTTAGAGCTTCAGAGTTGGAAGGGATCATTGCTTGAAATGAACACCTTCATTTTATAGATATGGACACAAGGGTTTGCCCAAGCCACATAGCCAGCAGAGGGCAGAGCAGGACTACAAACTCTTAGCAGTGTTTCTAAAACTCGTCCGCGGACCCCTAGGGTTCTTAAGACATATTCTGCAGGATATAGACATTTCTGTGAGAAATTTTAAGTCTCTTTGGTATATTTTCAATGATAATCATCTAAGATGCCCATCTTATAACCATAGCACTGTCTCATAATCTCAGAGCTAGCATCTGGTTAAATGGTAAGTTTGAGCCAAGTGAAGGCCAACTATCACAACACATGATCCCAGCGAAGGTTCTATGGTAGTCTGAAGAGAGAAACACAGTGAGATGAACCAGGTCATAAGCCCACACATGAAAGTAAAGGCAAACCATGCTAAAAAAAAAAAAAAAAAAAAAAAAAAAAAATTTTTTTTTTTTTAAAATCCTAACCAGAGAAATGAGTTCCATTTTACATTTCAAGTTGTGATTCAGATTAGCAAAACAAGATCCTTTGTCATGTCATGAATGTTGCCAATAAGAATTACCGAGTTTGTAATTGGGACTCTCATCTGTGAATCTGCTTCGGTTTTAAAGTTGTTTATTAGCTGTATATACGGAATTCATACCCAGACCCAAGACCGTACAGATTAAGTAACACTGTGCTAGAATAATACAAATGAACACCGAGGCTCTTGCAAATTGTTTTTCTTACAGAGAACCCGCAAGTTCAGGAGGTACTCTAATGCCACAGCTCCTTCCTAAATACATTTGTGCCTTCTATAGTTCTAGGTTTTCAACAAGGTACCCAACAGTGTGCTATTATGGAAGTGAGAGCATTCTTCAAAGTCCCAAAGGTCATCATTCTTGTCTTATGCAAAGACTGGTCTACAAACAGGCCCAGGCAGGTCCTGGATCTCCCCCAGGTTGCTGGCAGAAGCTGTGAGAGTTCCTACCTGAATAGGTTAAACATTTTGGGCCTCACTGAACTCATTTGAAAAATAAAGGACTTACACTATACCAGTGTTTCCAAAGCACAAGAGACTATATGAAATTTTTGGACTAGTTTTGTGTTTAACACGTATGTGAAAAACTAGCACAGGAAACTTGGGATTTTATTACTATAAGGTTCAATTTATTTAAGTAAAAAAAGTGAGTAAATTTTTAGGGAAAAATTAAAAAAAGGACAAGTGGCATGCAGATGCAGCAAAAATTGTAAAGATGGTAGGCAAATGGGTGAAACTGAAAATGGCTGAACAGGATGATTTCAAACGACAATTTAGGTCTAAAATTCTGTTCTAGCCTAATAATCTCACGGTTGAAGAGCACCTTCCCTGGGATCCAGGAATTCAGAACAAGGTCTCTAGATAGATTTTGGCATGTATGCTTAAAGAGGATTTCACAGACACTTGGGAATTTCTGATACAATGATCTATTTGCTGCTCTCCTATTCACATGGTAAACTTTGCCTTAAGAAATCTAAGTATTAGAGATCAAGTTGCCCAACTGTATTTGGGAATAAAAGTCTTTAGGCTCTTTTACTTGACATCTTCTGAAAACTCTTACGTTACACAAGATATGTCACCAGCTAGATCCTAAGACCTGGCCTTTATTGCTTATCTGCTTGTACAAACACACATCTGCCCCATGTTTTTCCTTGAGTTCTTCTTTCTAGCTTAACTCAGGCCAAGGACCCCATGGGCATAACATCACGTGATGCAAACCGAACCGAGCCCTCAAGCAACGGAGGAAGCAACAGGTGGTGGAGGCCACCCAGACCAGGTAGAGCAAAACCCCCACCTTGATGGACCACAAGGGACCTCTGGGATGACCAACAATTACCTTTAACCTCCTTCTAGCAATAAAACCTCCACGGAAGGAGGAGCACAAGCCTCATGTACATAACATACGATACAGGGCACCTCTCCTTAGGGTGCACGTGTGACCTGATGCCCACCTTGACACATACGATGACAAGACTGCCCTCCCTGAATATTCACCCTAACCCTAGACAAAAGGAACCCAGTCACCCTTGCTTGGGGAGCCATAGCTCTGGAAGTTATTCCCCACAATCTCCTCATTTGCTGCAAATAGTTTCCTTTGTGTAACAACTCACCTGGTTTAGCTTCAACCTGGGAGTCGCCAAGGAGCGAGCTCACTCACGGTGGCTTGGTTACAGCTGTTTGCTTTTCAAAACCACACATCTTCTTCTGTTTGCACTGAAGTTTTCATTCCAGAACTCCTCACCACATTGTTGCTTCACTTCAAAAGGCTATTGACTTAGATGAGCCCTGCTTTTGATCTCGAAGGCATGAAATCAAAGGCTTGTCCCTTGAAGCCACTTCCTGACACCTGCCTCCTCACAGTGGCTCCAACCAGCCCTACCATGTTACAATTTCCTTTTCTGTGCCATTGTATCAGTTCACGTTTGTGGTATGGATACAAAACAGCCACCCAGAATGTTTTGCAAACATACCAGAATGTACGCATCCAAATTAAACACTATACTTCAAAAAGGCAATATGCTAAAGTGTTTTACTATTTTTTTTGGAGCCATTTGAAATGAGAAATAGTCTCTCTTACTACGTACTCTTGTATTTCCATACCCTTTTATTCCTTACTTTTCTTGTTCTCCTATAGCCACTTTCCCTGTTGTTTAATAATATAGTTCTTGTTATTGGCTGCCTACCACATACCAGGCGTAAATACCCATATGTCGTTTAGTTTTCAAATAACTCTGTAAGGTGCAAAAACCCAATGTCACAGATGAGGAAACCGAGATTGCAAAATTAAGCTATCTGCTGAAGGCAGGACCAGATTTTTCACTCAGTTTGGTTGGACTCTGATAGTGAGCTCTGGGACATACCTCATGGGCCTCACACTTCTCTGACATTCTCTTCCTCCTTTCTCCACTTGCCCCTAGTACCTGATCTCTTGCTGCTTCCAAAAGGGAGCTCTGCTGACCGTGGCCAAGAGCCAAAGATCCTGAGGAAAAAGACCACATGACTGGAAACCCCCAGCATCCAAAGCAGAAATGAGGTCCTATTTCTCTATACCATGGAAACGGAACTTGGCTTCACACACTGCCTATGCTAGTGAGCGCAATGGCCTGAGACAATGCATTAGTCCTGGATTACTAGACTTCAGATAGCTTCTCCTGATGGAAGACCTAAATTTCCATTCACGATCCATCTTACCTGTCCACAGGTAGGTGCTATACAGGGAGCTGTACAATAAAACAAACACCAGAATCTGTCCAACAAAATTTTTTTCTTTAACGAAATTCCATATCATCATTCCAGCACAGACAATAGACTGCAGAAAAAATTATGAACAAAGTCAGTCATAGTCATGTGAGTCAGACAAATGTTTTATTCACAGCAAATTTATTATAATTATTCATTTTAAAGCACTGCTGAATAATTATCATGCTAGTTATACTAAAACTTCAAGTTTTATGATAAAAACCCTTCTTATGGTCTTTAGCAGTGTACATAATCAATTGAAACAAACATTCTAAATACTAACCTTATATTTAGTAATTGTTTACATAAAAAATGTTAAACTTCTTTGTATTATAATTTGAGTCATGCAAAGACTTGACTAGAAGAATAAGATCGTGAGAGAGTTCAATTTTTAATGATTATTTCTATTCAAAGTGCAAAATTATCACCAAATGCCATTATTAGCCTCAACTTTATACAGTTCAAGATATATTGCGGTATATAAGTTAGGGATAAATTAATTGTGATCAAGTTGTAATTAATTGCAATTGGTAAAAAGTACTTTCGACTTCATAACTGGAAAAACACAGCCAAATAATTTTCTTCTTTATAGTAGAATAATCAGTGAAAAAAGCATAGTTCTGAGTATCTGTATGTCTACTAACCTGTGCGATGAGTAAATTAGTTGTAAGCATATGTGGGAGCTGTTTGTATTTCTTACTCAAAAGAAGAATAGCCAGAGACCAAATCTGAAAGACAAAAGGTTCAAAGTTATTCAGGTTTCTTAACCTTTGGACTACTTATCAAATAACTCATGGATTGGCTTCTTTAGAGCATTCTCTTTATCTTGGTTCAGAAAGAAATTCCGGTATTTTATTTACTTTAATCTGCCTAGTTCCCCAAAGAATATTAAGGTAAATTACCATACCCAAAGTAAAAAAAAATTTTAAAGATTTTATTTATTTATTTGACAGACAGAGATCACAAGTAGGCAGAGAGGCAGCAGAGAGAGAGGAGGAAGCAGGCTCCCCGCTGAGCTGAGAGCCCAATGCAGGGCTCTATCCCAGGATCCTGCAATCATGACCTGAGCCGAAGGGAGAGGCTTAACCCACTGAGCCACCCAGGCGCCCCCCAAAGCAAAATTAATAGCATGGAGATGCAATAACATGGATGGACCTGCTAGCGGGTCCATCATGCTAAGTGAAATAATAAGTCAGACAGAGAAACACAAATACTATACCATTTCACTTCTGTGTGGAATCCGAATAACAAACCAAATGAACAAACAAAACAAAACAGACATAGACTCATAGATACAGCAAACTGCTGGTCACCAGAGGGGGGAGGAGCAGGGTGGCAGGTGAAACAGGGGAGGCAGACTGAGAAGTACAATTATAAGTAAGTCCTGGGGATGCAATGTACAGCATAGGGAACATGGTCAATAACATTATAATAACTTCGAACAGTGACAAACGGTACCTGGGCTTATCATGGGGATCATTTCATAATGTATAAAAGTATCGGATCACCATGATATATTCCTGAAACTAATTATATGTCATTTATATTTTGGGGAAAACAAAGCATGGAGAGATCCTATTGAAAATTAACTGTTCAAAAATGACAGGGTCGGAATGCCTAGGTGGCTCAGTCGGTTAAGCATCTGCCTTCAGTTTAGGTCATGATCCTGGGATCATGGTCCTGGGATGGAGCCCTGCATCAGGCTTCTTGATCAGCAGGGAGCCTGCTTCTCCCTCTCCCTCTGCCTGCTGCTCCCCGTGCTTGTGCACGCTCTCTAGCTCTCTCTTTGACAAATAAATAAATAAAATCTTTTTTTAAAAAATGACAGGGTCTTTAAGAACTAATGCCTTGACCAAGGCCATGTTCTAACTTCCCCCACCTTGGGTGGCTGGGTAGGACACAGGCTCACAGCCAGCTATTCAGGAAAAGATCTTTCGTAGGAGATGCAGTTACTGCACTCTTCTAATTTTGATTCCACCATTGCCTCATGAGGTATCCAAATTCCAGGCAGTCTGACTTCAAACAAAGCATACAGCCCACCTTGAGACGAACTATCTTGCATTCTTCATATTTATAAGGATTGGGTTTCTATTCTCCCTCTAAAGTGGCCAGCTACGTATGCTGGTTGATTTCCTTCTTTCTTCTTCCCTCCCTATCAATCAAAATTCATATCATCCCTCTCCCTAGACTGTCCTCTTGTCGAAGAGCACAGATTTTAAGAATATGTAACAGAAGTGAAATTTCCTAGAAATTACATTAATAACACATTTATTTGTTGTCCACACACATGCTCACCCCTACCTCCTTCTTTTAACAGTAAAAGCTGTTTTTTTCCCCAGCCAGAATGCTGCTTGAATTCCATAAGCAACTTGAGCTACAACTCCAGTTGTTAGATGTTTTAGTATTTAATTTGAACTAGATTTATCCAGAAAGCTTTGTTGTCATTAAATGGGTGGTCAGACAATCCCTTCCAACCCCATGATTCTACAATTAGCTAATACCAATAGTATTCGTAGAGTGATCTGCCATTTGTAGATGCTTTTCACATGTATTGTCATATGTGATCCTTAAAAGAACCCATGGAAATAGGTAAAATTAGTATCTCTATTTCCTCACTGAGAAAACTGCATCTTAGAAAGGCTGAGATATACGCCTAGTTGGTGATAGGGCCAAAAGTCAGTGCAGGTCTGACTAAATCTCACTCCTCATCTGCTACACGACTCTAACTCTCAAAAGGAAAGACACAACTCAGAAGGCTGATATCACATTTTACGGGCAGGTTTTAGTTTTCTCTATCGCATAAGAGATTTTTTAAAACAGATTTTTAAATCCTAACTTTCTGTTACCAAGCTATTTTCAAACTCATTCTGTGGTTTTCATTCATATTTACAGTGAAATGTACTTACCAAGGAGACAAGGCTGATAATACTTATATCAAAACTAACATTCTGGATGGCATATGCCAATGGCTTAGGGTCCATAGTAGGAAAGGTTAGTAACCAGGCAGAAACGTACATGATTGGCGCAGACACAAATGTGCTTATTACCATCCCTGAGGTTATCTGCAAAAAATGAAATCAAATTGAGAGAAAGGTCATAGTCTCAATAAAACAATGACCCTACATTTTAAATAGTCACAGCACACCAAGGCTTCTAAAATAAAAGCAAGAGTCACTAAAAAGACATCATACATTCCAGCATGTTCTCAAATACTATATCCCCCTTTCTGAGAGTCCTTAAACAAAAACACAGTTAAGTTCCTTTGGCTCCTCTTCCACTCTATGCTCAATTAATATTCACACATAACCAGAACTAGACATCCCAAGCTGATGATTATCTTCTGGGTTCTAGAAAGTAAAACCATATTAATGATCTAATTAAACTAATGACCAGTTTCCTTCCACACTATTTCATAAAATATAGGGCAATAAAACCAATTTAAAAAAAATTACCAGGTAAACATTTTACGATTAAATAATGGAACTAACCTTTGTTAAACAGTTTAGTTCCTTCAGGTTATATTTTGAAAACATTTAGTGCTATAGATAACATATGCTTAGACACTGTTAATAATTCGGTGTTAATTGATTTTAGCTATTTACTGCAACTGATTATGTGGTGTTTTGCATCTGGTGAATTAACAGTGAATGAAACAGATTTTTTTTTACCCAAATTTCAAAAGTTACCATACTACAAATAACCTTTAGGCTTCAGCAGAAGTGCAACAATAAAATATTTAAAACTAAAAAAGACTAATGAAAAAAATTATGGCTGAGAAAAGACCCCAGATTAAGTAACTCTATTACCTGAAGTTACCTGATGCCTCCTTATTTACAATGAAGTAGCTTTCACATATCAAATTCTCATAAAAGAAGGCTGATCTCTCTGCTTTAAAAATTCATTTTTCTGCTAACCGTACAATTAAACTTAGAAGGTAGCATATACGTACAATCTCTACTTCCATGTTGAACTGTGTTGCAAAGATAGCCACTCCTGGTGCTACAGGAAAGACACCATACAAAAATGCATAATTTGATAAACTTGTATGGTTCACTACACTGTCGCCCTTGTCCAAGAGTTCCACCATTTCTCTGCACAGAAGTGGGAGCACCAGGCTGAAAAAACAAGAAATGTGTCATTCACTCGATCTCAAAGTACACTGGTCCCTAAGGAGGTGATTGTTTCAGTGAACTTGGCATTAGGTTATTCTTCTCCTGCCCAAAAGGTCTATCTATTTGCATGCACATATTCTCTACATGCCTACTTGTGAACATTTTGAAAGAATCAAGAATTCAACTTGGAGCCACTTATGTGTAACAGTATTCTAAAAAATGTTTTCAACATCAGGGATTAGGAGGAAAAAAACCCTCAGCTTTGGTTCCACAAATAATCTTCTCTCCAAAAATTTTTAAAAGTTGTAACTGTAGCTGCTGTTTCTTGTTTCCTCTACCAGAAAACTGAGATGTTAAAAGAAAAAAAAAGATTGATAATCTAAGCAAACTTTTTTCAAGAAAATTACTAAACTTCTTTTTGGAAAGAACCCCTGGTCTTTATTATGATTTGGGGTTTAAATGGTTCACCTGTTGATAACAGTGCGGCTCATTTAGATTCTGAAAGCCAGTAGAAAAATAGGCATCTTACAATTACCTCTTCATCGCTGTGATGACAAAAGGGTTGGGCAGAGGGAATGGAAACAGCTGAGGTACAGCAGAAAAGTAGTGAAATCCAGACTTGGTGGAGAGTCAGTTATTAAACAAATCCTTTAGGATTCCATAGAAAGAGCATATAAAGGAAGCCGAGCTAATGAAGCTGTCCTCTAAAAAGAACGAGGCCGGGATTGATAACATTGTCATAGTAGCACCTATGCTCTAGTACAGAATACAAAACTGCTCTTACATGTACTTTTTAATTTAAAAAATAGACAAAAATATCTAATAGGGATCAAAGACCCAGAAAAAAAGTTTTGGTTTTCTTTTTTAGGAAAAAAGATTTTTACAATGAGAATATTTAAATATTACTTGTAAGTTGAAATTGACAATACTATTAACATTAGAACCAGGGGTGCCTGGGTGGCTCAGTGGGTTAAGCCCTTGCCTTTGGCTCTGGTCGTGATCTCGGGTCCTAGGATTGAGTCCCACATCGGGCTCTCTGCTCAGCAGGGAACCTGCTTCCCCCTTTCTCTCTGCCTGCCTCTCTGCCTACTTGTGATCTATCTGTCAAATAAATAAATAACATCTTAAAAAAAAAAACCAAACAAACATTAGATCCGTATTTATGACTGCAGCAATACTAATTAATACTTCGTTAAAAAAATTAATACTTTGTTTCCAAGGAACATAATGCTACACCATAAATAATTTTCAAAAGTTATATTCATTTTTATTATTTTGGGAAAATTTAGATCCTACCTCATATTGCACTGCTTTTGTGAATTTAACAGTCTACACAAGGCTAATTTCAACAGTTAAGTATGCCCAAAGTGCCTTGGGGTAGTGTCACAGTAAAATTATGTCCCCTTCACCATAAAGTACAACTCCGTGGCTAATGAACTAAGTAAGCTGAAGAACTGTTAACTTAGGAACTGATATAAACTTTATTTGATAAGCTAGGATCAGATAGTTGAGAATAATCATATGTATGGACTTCCCTATTTAGAAAGTTCAACCACCCACAGAATTATAGTACCACCCCCAAACTCATGAAAACAAGCTTGCAATCAAAATTATTGTTTTCATCATGACCAATAGGGCTTTAAAAGATTGGAAAACTCAGAAATCCTGTAAAATTTCCTTTAAAAATATGATCAAACTGGGACATTAGAAGATACTAGGTAAGATTATAAAAAAGTTAAAGGGAAACCAATAGTCTTTATCTCTGGCAGTAAAATGGAAAGAATAACTTGCACAGAATAAGGCAGTAACCTTCCACAATATACCAACACCACATTTTCCTTTAAATGACAGCTACTCAGAAAGGAGTATTACTCTCAGATTATTTAGGGGAGAAAACAGTTGCAAAAACATCTCAGGAACTGGCTAAACAAGGCTTTCACAAAGTACAGTCCCCAAGTTAAAGAAATGGAACTTACAGTTTAGCTGTGATGAGAAGAATTAGTACAACAAATGCTGACTTCTTCAGTTTCTTTATTTTCCCCACCATTGTAAGACCAAGATAAAATAGAGCTGCTCCCGAGAAAGAATTTGCAAGTCCATCAAGAAAATTTTCCATGTATATGGGCACCTTTTGATCAAGAATAAAATTGAAGGCAATGCCAATGAAAACCATAAATACTATTGGGTTCTGTAATACACGCAGAAGTCCAAGTCCCACAATTTTCACTTTGTTTTGAGAAGCATTTTGAGTGTCTTTCCACTTCTGGATTTCACAGAAGATAAATCCTATAGGGTTCAACATCATAAGAGATATTGGTGCCACCAAGTAAATGTACTGGAGATATTCTGGGTATGTGGTTTGATACAAAGCTTCAACTGCAAAACACGAAAGAAAATTGCTTTAAAAATGATTACCACAGAAATGCAGTAATATATTATGTAGATAATGTTTTCCATGCTTAATTATAACATATTGTAAATTAATATAAGTGGTGCACAATGACCTCATTAGCCTACTTTGGAAAAGTAAATTTTAGTAATAAAGTTTACAAGGAAGAAGAACACACTATATTAAATGATATTTAGCCTACGAAATGATGATCAACTTTAAAAAATTATTGTTAGTGAGGGGTGCCTGGGTGGCTCAGTCAGTTACGCATCTGACTTTGGCTCAGGTCATGATCTCAGGGTCCTAGGGGATTGAGCCCCTTGGCAGGATCTCTGCTCAGTAGGGAGTCTGCTTCTCCCTTTGCTCCTCCTCCCTCCCCTCCTCCTCCCTCCCCTCTCTCCCTCTCTCTCAAATAAATAAATAAAATCTTTAACAAAATTACTGTTCGTGAGACCCACTAATTTTTACTATGTAGAGGCTAAGACTAGTCTCAAAAAAAGGGCAGAATTGTAGAATCCTTAAAAAAAATTCCAAACACAAATCTAGTAAGGAATTAAACATTTAAGTAGTAATAGCAACAAGGTGATTTGATTCCCTTGAGAGAGGTTTCAACTGGAGTGGGGAACCAAAGCCAGATTACAGAGGGTGGGAGAGAGGGTAGGAGACAATGAAAGAAATAATGGGCACTGAAGCGACAGAGTCCAAGCTATCATGGAAAAGAAGCAAAGATGGCAGGTGGCTCTCAGACAAAATGCAGAGGAGTCAGACACTGGAGGGCCCTCCGAAGTCCAAAAATGGTGAGTAGTTGGTCAGGAGTTCAGATAGTTGAGCTACTGCTCTTAATATGTCCCAAGTGCCTAGGTCCAGGATGTGCCGTGGGAGTTGGTGGCTGAAAGGGAGTAGAGAAAACATCACTGGAGTTGGAGAAGTCAGGGACTGAGAAGGGAGAGGATTTAATGGGTAGTACACATGGATGCTAACGTCAAACCAGATAATGGCAGGGGCACCTGGGTGGCTTTGTCAGTTAAGCATCTGCCTTTGGCTCAGGTCATGATCCCAAGGTCCTGGGATTGAGCCCCATGTCAGGCTCCCTGCTTAGTGGGGAGCCTCTTCTCCCTCTCCCTGCCACTCCCCCTGCTTATACTCTCTCTCTCTCTCTGTGTCAAATAAATGAATAAAATCTTTTTTAAAAAAAGATAATGGCAAAACTTGGTAGTTGAGAAGACAATGAGCCAGATATTAAAGTCCTCACTAGAGGAGGAGGAATGATCAGAATGAGGTCACCAGATGAGAGCAATGAGGATGAACAGACTAGGTAGGCCCTATGAAACCCAAAGAAGCAGTTCCTATGGAAGAGCAGAGAATAAGGGCCTAGCAGAGGTACGAGGTGTCTATGAGGATGCCAGCTCTGCCTGCATGTAGGTTGCAGGTGAAGAGAAAATAAGCAGCCTCCATTTGAGAGGAATGAAAAGGAATGAACGCTTTCAGGAAGACCCAGGGAAGATGCCGAAGAATTAGGAATGAAAAGGTGAATCTAAGGAAGGTTCAGGAAGGGAATACAGTGGAGTCATGTGAGTACACATTTAACGAACACAAATTCAACTACGCTCTCTTTTTTCCCCCACAAGGCATGTTCCCAAACACAAACTAAATACATCACTTGTTCATTGAGGAAAAACAATGCTAGAGAAAAAAATCTGGCTGTGTTAGACTTATGAGAAATGGAACAATGTACACAAAGTATGTGTTTTGTATTTTGTGGGCGATTTAAGGGATTTTTCAAGGATGTGATGCAACATGATGACTTTAGAACCTTACCAGTACATAAAATGAGTCTCCCTGCAAGAGGCTAGGTGGGTTGGACTAGACTTCTAGCTGTTTGTTGGTGGACTGACAGTTGGTGGCTTGGTCTTGGGTTGATCAGAGCAACTTAGACCCTTGGAGTAAGCAACCTGGTCTCCAGGCACATTTTTGGCAATGAGTTCCAAAATTCAAGCTAATATGTATAAAGGATGATTCATAGATAATTGGAGGCTGAGAAAGATAGATTAACAACAACAACAACAAAAAAGAACAGCCACAATCACTTGCTAAGATAGAGGCAATCATGTGAAAAAAATGTAAAAGATTAGATTTCTCAATTTACATTAAGATAAAGTTACACAGGTAGGAAAATATATTTGTTTACTTACTCAGGATACATAAGTTCAGTTAATGTCATGCACATGTCTGGTACAGTTATGTAACTAGATTATATAACCTTTAGAAGTCTACCTGGTTCTCATTAGCTAAAACCTACTTTTGTGTAGGATTCCATTCCCTTTTTTTCAGCTAAGCACATACTGGGGTCTATAATACCCCTGAAACGAAGCAGAGGCTAAACAAAACATATTTGATTACATAAAATTTCACAAATTCTTCCCACTGATTTCCAACCTAGATATACAAGTTCTATATCTCTTAGTGGTTTTCTTTCATGTTTCATAAAGTTTCAACTTTTAAGTTAAAAAAAAAAAGGCGTCACTTTTGATAACTATTTCTAGACCCGTCCACTCCTTCTGAACAGATATTCCATCTCTAAGAGAAAATATCAAGTTTTAAAATAGAGAGTACACTTTGGAAAAGCCTTATGTTTTCGATCTGAGTTCAGGAATTTTCCCAATAGCCAAAATAAAATGCATGAGGTGTTTGCTCTGACAACCTTCAGCAGACAAAGCCAGAGGTTAATGCTTTTCTCCAGAAATTTAGTCTCTCCGCACTCCAGCACTTCATCACCATCTAATAATGGACCTTAGATTGTTTTAAAAGCTCAATGCAAATTTGAGCAGCAGTTTTTTATTATCTACAGCTAACCAACCACTAGGTCCAACCACTAAGTCCATTCTTCTTTCGCTGGATCTTTTCTATTTTCTCCTCTTGAGCCACTAGTCAAAAATCTCAAAATTGGATTAATGTGTTTACTAACTTATATCCTTTTGGTTTTTCTCGACCACTCCCTTGATCCATTTATTCACTGCTGACAATATCCTCTAAATCTTAACTTTCAAAATGTAATGATTTTCCCACAGTTCTTACCTCCCACAAGAACAAGTCAACATGCTGATCATCATTCCCCAACTACTTGAAGTCTCTCTTTCCTTACCTAAATCTACAGTTTAAGGCCTGTCTCAGTTACCAATGCTTCCCCCTGGTCTTCAGTCTCTGTCCTGGACCTCCTCTCCTCTGGATGGCTCTGGCTTCTTTTGTTTCCTATTAGTGCCCTTTCATCCCATTCTGACATCCTTGATGGCATCACTTTAGAGCCCTCAGGTCCCAGCACAGGGCTGAGCAAATCTGTAAATACTTGCTGAATGCAATTAGCACATCAATGAATGCCAAAGTTTTCAAAGTAAAAATGTATTTTGTAACACACAGGATCAATATCTAATTGTTCTCTTTTAGACCTGTTTCTTTTTATACCCATTTTTTTCTCTTTTCACACGCTGAATATTTATAAAGCAGGTTACTAGCAGCACATTTTGAGTCAGCTGAACAGGTATATGGAGGTAAAAAAGGCACAATCTAAAGGGAGAGCAAAAATTGGGAATAAATAAATATTTGTCAAATCACGAGAAGAACAGGATTCAACATGGAGATTTCAGTCCACTTCTGCCATTCGTTTGCATAATTGAAGTTACCTATTTATCTGTGAATTGGCATTGCTTCTATTACTAATCAAAAGATGGCTTTTTAAATTGACATATATGAAAGCAGTGACCTATAGCAACAAATTAGATTTATAATGATTATGTCAACCATTAAGTTCTAATTAATTAACGCTTACAAATAAAGCTCTTGGGGGGAGGAGAGAATCCTACTATGAAGAACTAAAAGACAAAATTAGCCACCCACTGGGGCTCCTATTTTGATTCCTGCCGGGCTTCAATCCCTAGCAAACAACACAATGTCCCAGATAAGATCATTCTATTATTTAATGGCATATAGTTAAATGCTTCATTTCCTTTCTGTTTACAGCTCAAGCACTAGAGCATAATTATGATTAGTTCGGGTACTTATGCTATCAGCATTGTTTGAAGAATAAATTATAGGACTTAACCATGCCTTATTAGTAAGTTTTAATGACAGAGGTAGGGAATGATTCTGTTTTGCTGAAATCAACATTTCACCTTGGTAGATTCTTGGTTTCTTCTTAAACTCGTAATTCTTAAAGTACCTTTGAAAAGAATTGTTCTAAAAAATAGCAAGCTTCTCTATTAGTCTGATAAATGCACTATAGCCTTCTGTCACTTGAATATAGATAAATCATTTGAATATAATTTCATAGGCTTATAGTTGGCATAAAATAGAGAAAAAGGAAACATGAATGTCCTTTCTCTTTATTCATTAGCTTATCTTCTGATCCTTCTCCTGAGTCACTGTAAATTGGACTGATTCTGTGGAACAAAAGCAGTCTTAAAAAGGACATTTCTCGGAAAAA